>NW_013667621.1:141622-144395 GCF_000517525.1 Limulus polyphemus
GGGGACCCAAGCATATGGGATGTGTTCCAATGAAGTTATATCAAGTTGGTGCCCCAATGGAAAGAGTAGCCATTGACATTGCTGTTCCTTTGAAACAAGTACATTTGTGTGGTGATGGATTATTTCATCAAGTGGCCTAAGGCATATGCAATACAAAATCAGGAAGCTACACCTGTAGCTTCGGCTATTAGTGCTTTCTTCTTCAGGTTTGGTATGCCATATGAACTGCATTCAGATCAACTTTGAATGAGCTGTGTTCCATGAATGCTGCAAGTTATTTGGCATACGAAAGACCAGAACAACGCCACTTCACCCACAGTGTGATGGGATGGTAGAAAAGTACAATTGGACACTTGGACTGGAATTGGCAAAGTTTTGTAATAGCCGCCAAGATGACTGGGATGTCTTACTCCCTCCACTGTTGATGGCCTATAGAACAGCAGAGCATGAAGCGTTTACCCCCACACCAAATTCTTTGGCATTGGATCTATAGATCCCAGCCTTGGCACTTGGATCCACTGATCCACGCCAGGCCCTGTAAAGGCCCGTTTGCTTCATTTTGTTTCGATAACTTGTCCAAAACGACTGCCGACTTGCTCCTTCTTCAAGATCAACTGGCCTCTGCTACGCCTTGGACTTGCCTTCACTTTTGCCTACTTGCCTCATCATCATACACATATATACGGGAATATATGTATGTAATTTTTTCCCTCTACTTCTTTGCCCATACGGCTCATTAATCCGCTGACCATTAATTGAAATTTAACCTTATGCCTCGAGCAGGGTGAAGAAGGATTGCTAATCTTCGAGCACCCTTGATTAGTAATTATTTCTTAGAAGATAATTATTTTTAAATCAAAATAACTGCCAGAAACGAACGAACGAACAAAGTTGTATCGAGAAAGAATAAACTAGTTTTAATTAAGAGAGGACTTGTATCGCTGAAGTTCCTCGGAAATAATTTATACTGAAAATTAACAAACGAGCAGATACGTAACAATACTCTAACAAAGTTTTTGAAATCTATTGTAGTAAATAATGTGGCGACAGAATTGGCTGCTTTAAAAAAATCTAGATTATTTAGACATTCTATAATTTTTATATTTCTATTATTTTTTTATAATCCCCCCAAAAAATTCTGAACTTTTTGATAACACTGTTTTTATATTTTTAAACAAAATATCTAACATTTTGTTAAGTACTGTTACGTCTCTGGTCGTTAGTTAATTTTCCGTATAATTTCTTTTCGAAGAAACTTTAGCGACGCAAGTCCTTTCTTAAATGAAACTGGTTTATTCTTTCTAAATATAATTTTGCAATACATTTAATTTCCACAGTTACGCTATAACAAACGCTATAATTAACAACGAAAGTCTCACGTACTCGACTCAACAATACTCTCTCTCTGTCAGCAGTTCAATTACTCATTACATTGTTGCTGTCACGTCTTGACCGTCTTATATATAAAAGAATACCGAAATCTAGTAACCTCCCGAGGATTCAAGAAGCTTCGAGAATATGACGTGTTACTAGGGTCACGTGATCTCCGCTGTCGTAACAGTACAATGGAAACGGATTTTGTAACACTAACAGCAATTAACGAATTGGTAATAAGTCTAAATTTTACAGGATTCTTATGCAATTTAAAGATAGCATATACAAATGGTAAATTATAGCGTTATATTTTACCTGACCTTGAATTTTGTGACAGTTATTTCAATATTTTTCTGCCGCACTATACTTTATCCTCAAATTACAGACTTATTTGATGCTTTCCACTACCGACATAGTTCACATATTGTATCATATTAGGTAATTCTCTGTTTTTGTCTGTTACAACTCTCAGTGGAAAGAATTAACCAAAATAAAGGGGGGGATGAATCAAATTATTCATTTTCTATGTGAAATATTTAAAGGGCTTGGGTAGTAATTTAGTATTAATTACAGTATTAATAGTAGTTTGATAACATTGTTTTTGTGTGATTCGTGTGTTATTAGGGACAATGTAACCAAAAATGGCATGGACAAGCAACTTGGGGCTTAAATAGAAAGCCCGACGGAGTATGGACCTGATCGGGAATTACAAAGTAAAGTTTTATTACGAAACTTAACCCTAGGAACCTTAGACGTTACGCCTTAACTAGTTTAAACTACCACAAATCGAAACTTACCTTGTTAATAATTCATATCTTAACTAGTCCAAACTACCACAATTCGAAACTTACCTTGTTAATAATTCATATCTTAACTAGTTCAAACTACCATTGTAGTTTGGACCATTTAAGATATGAATTATTAACAAGGTGAGTTTCGAATTGTGGTAGTTTGGACCAGTTAAGATGTGAATTATTAACAAGGTAAGTTTCGAATTGTGGTAGTTTTAACTAGTTAAGATATGAATTATTAACAAGGTAAGTTTCGAATTGTGGTAGTTTGGACTAGTTAAGATATGAATTAATTACAAGGTAAGTTTCGAATTGTGGTAGTTTGGACTAGTTAAGATATGAATTATTAACAAGAGAAGTTTCGAATTGTGGTAGTTTGGACTAGTTAAGATATGAATTATTAACAAGAGAAGTTTCGAATTGCAATTCGAAACTTACCTTGTTAATAATTCATATCTTAACTACTCCAAAGTACCACGATTCGATACTTACCTTGTTAATAATTCACATCTTAACTAGTTCAAACTACCACAATTAGAAACTTACCTTGTTAATAATTCATATTTTAACTAGTCCAAACTACCACAATTCGAAACTTACCTTGTTAA
>NW_013667621.1:145395-148355 GCF_000517525.1 Limulus polyphemus
AAACTACCACAATTCGAAACTTACCTTGTTAATAATTCATATCTTAACTAGTCCGAACTTCCACAATTAGAAACTTACCTTGTTAATAATTCATATTTTAACTACTCCAAACTACCACAATTCGAAACTTACCTTGTTAATAATTCATATCTTAACTAGTCCGAGCTACCACAATTCGAAACTTACCTTGTTAATAATTCATATCTTAACTAGTCCGAACTTCCACAATTCGAAACTTACCTTGTTAATAATTCATATCTTAACTAGTCCAAATTACCACAATTCGAAACTTACCTTGTTAATAATTCATATCTTAACTAGTCCAAACTACCACAATTCGAAACTTACCTTGTTAATAATTCATATCTTAACTAGTCCAAACTACCACAATTCGAAACTCACCTTGTTAATAATTCATATCTTAAATGGTCCAAACTACCACAATTCGTTACTTACTTTGTTAATAATTCATATCTTAACTAGTCCAAACTACCACAATTCCAAACTTACCTTGTAATTAATTCATATCCTAACTAGTCCAAACTACCACAATTTGAAACTTACCTTGTTAATAATTCATATCTTAACTAGTCCAAACTACCACAATTCGAAACTTACCTTGTTAATAATTCATATCTTAACTAGCCCAAACTACCACAATTCGAAACTTACCTTGTTAATAATTCATATCTTAACTAGTCCAACCTCCACAATTCGAAACTTACCTTGTTATTAATTCATATCTTAACTAGTCCAAACTACCACAATTCGAAACTTACCTTGTTAATAATTCATACCTTAACTAGTCCAAACTACCACGATTCGAAACTTACCTTGCTAATAAATCATATCTTAACTAGTCCCAACTTCCACAATTCGAAACTTACCTTGTTAATTATTCATATCTTAACTAGTCCAAACTACCACGATTCGAAACTTACCTTGCTAATAAATCATATCTTAACTAGTCCCAACTTCCACAATTCGAAACTTACCTTGTTAATAATTCATATCTTAACTAGTCCAAACTACCACGATTCGAAACTTACCTTGCTAATAATTCATATCTTAACTAGTCCGAACTACCACAATTAGAAACTTACCTTGTTAATAATTCATATCTTAACGAGTCCAAACTACCACAATTCGAAACTTACCTTGCTAATAATTCATATCTTAACTAGTCCAAACTACCTCAATTCAAAACTTACCTTGAATTATTCAGTAATGACCAAGCCAGCCATACTACAGTATGTACTGCATGTTAAGTTAAAGAAGAGAGGAATGGAAAAACATTGATTTTATTGACACACAACTTGAGGTCGTATCATTTAATAACAAGCGCCTTGCTTGACTCTGGATTAATAATACTTCGCCTGTATTAAGAAAGTATCGGCTTTTTACTGAGTTATTTTGGTTATGAATCATTATTTGATTCATATAATTCTGACCGTACTGTAAAAAACATATATATATAAGAAATAGTAACGATTTTTCAATCACAAGAACGTTTATTTTCATTACCCTACGTTTCGCTTGACATTTTCTTCGGGGGGTGTACACAACTGAAACAGAGAACAAAAACAACCTATGACATTACTGTTTAACCTGATAAACACAATCAGTAAACACAAACAATATGTGATGTGTTTTCTCATAGCAAAGTCACATCGGGCTATCTGCTGTGTCCACCAAGGGGAATCAAACCCCCGATTGTAGCGTTGTAGATCCGTAGACTTACCGCTGTTCTACCGGGAGGACACAGAAACAATAAATCATGTTCACATTTTTCGAGAAACAATGTTTCCTTTATGCATGCTGGATGTTTCTGTGTTTCCAGAAACAAGAAAACCTGGAATGTACTTTGAGAAACATATATCCAGAGACGTTTTGCTTGCGGCCAATCAGGAGAGTTCTGCTAAGCATGTGACTATGTAAGATGGAAACTTCTAACGAAGGTGGCATGATTTGAATAGCTGCTAGAATAAAGCATTTTATTGATATATATATATATACACACACACACACACATGCTGGAAGGTTATGGCTGTTCAACATGAAAAGTAAAAACTACTGTAACTGCAGGCCTCGACAAATATTTTCACATCTAGGAGCCAGTTGTGCCTAACCTTGTTGTTGTTGTTTGACGTCTGACGTTAAGCAAAAAGCTACACAATGGGCTATCTGTGCTCTGCCCACCACGGGTATCGCAACCCTGTTTCTAGCGTTGTAAGTCCGCAGACATAACGCTGTGCCACTGTGGAGCGTGCCTAACCTAACTTCACTACTAACACCACCATTTGCACCAGGAAATAAGGGCTACACTAGTGCCTCCGTTATCCGCGATCCTGGAATATTTGCGGTTTTTTATCTTCCCCATATTTTCTCAAAATAATTGTCCCCTTACAATTCTAGACAATAATCTACATGTTTTGGAGAAACTGTAGCTCAGAATTTAATTTTGGTTTCAAATGTTCAGGTGTTGCATGATATCTGGGGTTTTCGCGTGCAGGATCTGGTGTGCGTTCAAATCGTAAGTCGGCCAGTTCAAGCTTAGCCTTGCCTCTTTTAATGTTAGCTGTTAAGACAGGGATACAAAATATTTGTAGCTTAATTAATCTTATTTGATTAGTTATTAAAAACATAGTATACAAAACATACAACATACACATTAAGGTTTCTTAAAGATTTCACTGAATTTCGGTTGTCGTCCTCTGTTCTATGCTAAACGGCGGCGTCTTTTAACCACAGTTAACTCTTGAAATAGTAGGATAAGAGTTTGTTACGTCTCTGTTCGTTTGTTAATTTCCCGTATTAATTCTTTCCGTGAAACTTCAGCGATACGAGTCCCTTCTTGAATAAAACTAGTTTATTCTTTCTCGATACAACTTTGCAATACACAGAATTTCCGCAGTCAATACGTTTGCAATCTCGATAACAAAACATACACTTTATATTAC
>NW_013667621.1:148589-156984 GCF_000517525.1 Limulus polyphemus
CTGCCATTATTTGCCGGGCTTATATACTAAAATAGACGGTGCCTGGAAAAGACTAGAATTGGCAGGAAAAGTCACGATCCTTCGAGAATCTCATGACGTGTTACCAACGTCACGTGACTTCCGCTGTCGTAACAAGGTGATCTTATTGTATCTTCAAGATTATCTTGATTTTTATCAGGAAATAATAGAATTATAGGATAAAACTTAAGATTTGGAAAAGGCAGGCTAGGCTCCTGGTGAGACAGTCTTATTTTTTTAACAGGATGATTGATTCCTGGAATGAGGTACCGTAGTGGAAGTCAACTTTATTGGGGTTGAGGAAAGACATCGAGGATTTTTTATAAAACAAAATTTTCTTTCCTCAAGGATGGCTGTGCAAGGAGATCCTTTGTTGCGCGTGAGTTATGGATCAAGAGATCCTTTGTTGTGCGTGAGTTATGAAATGCTATTTAAGTAAAAGTCGTAATAAACTTCAGAAAAAAAAAACGTTAGCTTCGTTTGGACAACTTAAAATAAATCAGAAGTTTAGACAAATATACGGATTCCCTTATCAAACGTATTTTAAAAATACGCAAGAATTGAAAAAAAAAGGATATTTCCCTCTGCCAAAAACAAACAAACAAAAAATTACCGATGTATTAGTGATTTTTATAAACCATTGAAGTAAATCTGTAGCTTACACTACATCCAGTCAGTTACAGATGGCTACTAGATTACATAGTATACAATTTAATAATTTCTGTCCTCTCACGTTACAATAAATTGGATTAAAACTGTAGTGTATATTTAAAATATCTGAATGACATTATAATGGTATAGACGATATACGTGTTCGGATGAATTATGTGATTCACAAGATCCAATAATGTATGGATACCTTTTAGTTCGTTAAGTGTGGTTGTTATTTTATCTTTTCGTGTTTAAGTAAAGTTTACACTGATGTATGATGTTTCACATTACGTTTAACAAGTATCCATCTTAATTCCTATGCTATATAACTGATATTTTTCAAGACTTTTGTTACTTAAACATGCTTCAATAGTGTTTTTGTTTTTTAAATATAGAAAAACATACCTTATGAGATTCTATTACCAAGTGATGAAATCTACCAGGTGGACTCACAGTAGTATTTTTACTATAAAGTTTTGTATACGTTAACTAATAGGCACATCGAAACTAGAAAGCTTCATGCACTAAAATGAATGCTATAATCAAACTATCTGGCCAAGTAAATTTAGGTTGGGGTTCTAAGATGACATTTCTATTTAGATTAAAAGTGGCCATGTTGTATAGGTCTTGCTTTTACGTGAATGTCCATATGGAAACATACTTATGCCAAATTTTAGATATTTAGATGATATTTCTATATGCATTTGAAGCGTATAAGTAAGTAATGCTAGTTTTCGATATCTGTCATATTCGAGTAAAAGATGGCTGCTATTTGGTGCAAGATTTGCGATGGGCTTTGCTTTTATATGAAGCTCCATATTAAAATCTATATGTATACCAATTTTCTCGCTTTCTTTACAGCTGGAATAATCATGAGCTTATTTGCTGAAATAATAGAATTTCATATTGTAGTATAACTTCGAGATAAAAGTTGCACCACAACCCTTAGCATTTCCTGTAATTTGTCTGGATACAAACGTACGAAAATACGGTAATTTAAATGATAATCTAAACGTAGACCTTTCAAAATATTGCTGTTCTTTCCTCTCAATTCAATATACACTTCGTTATTCCCATGTTTTCTTTTCCTTCGAGGAAAGATTATTACTGTTATCAATGCAGAACAGCTCAATGTAACTAGGCCTAATTAGTGGGAATGATAACGTATTGCTTGAAAAGTTTCGTGAAAAAAATGGAAAAACATTTCTTCGCGTATGTTGGACATCAGCTAAAAATTTAAGCCTAATTAGGTTAAAAACTATAATAATCATAATAGTAATTTAACAATAGTTTGTCTTATTAAGATTTAGAGGTCGTGGATGAGAAAATATGAAAGCGAAAGATATAATATCTAAATATAAAAACAAACATAATTTTATTTAAAATGGGCATAATGAAAATAATACAGCCAGTACTACGATATTTTAAAAATGTAATAAAAACAGATAATACAAGCTTCAAGTTGGGAAGACAGAATATTCTAATTAGTTGTGGTATTCCAGATACTCGCTGCTTTCAACGTCATGGTACTGTTGTATTGTCTACACGGTTCCCATGGGCATTGTTAGAACGTAAGAAGTAAGGTAATTATACAAAGAGGTAAAAAAAGAACATATACATATATGAGTATGCATTTCTTCCCACAGCTTTACTGTTCATTCCTTACCAACTAAAACAAGTTTTCCGACATAAATATTTTTACAAAACTTATGCAAGGTTTCATTCATGTATCTACAGTAACATTTCTTATTTTCAATGTGATGTCAAATGGGTTAAATTTCCAGGATGAAACACTATAAAGACCTTGATACGAAACTGATAACCTTTGTTTAAATAAACTTTCATCTCTAAAGCACACTCTCTTCTGTGTTCCCTGGCTGGAGTTTCACAACAGTATCTACAACAAACTTGCTACTCACTTTTCTGGCTGGAGTTTCACAACAGTCTCTACAACAAACTAGCTACTCAGTTCTCTGACTGGAGTTTCACAACAGTCTCTACAAAACAGTTTATAATCAGTTCTGTGGCTGGAGTTTCACAACAGCATCTACAACACACTTTCTAATCAGTTCTCTGGCTGGAGTTTCACAACAGTCTCTACAACAAACTTGCTACTCAGTTCTCTGGCTGGAGTTTCACAACAGTCTCTACAATACACTTCCTACTCAGTTCTCTGGCTGGAGTTCCACAACAGTCTTTACAACAAACTTGTTACTCAGTTCTCTGGCTGGAGTTTCACAACAGTCTCTACAACACACTTCATAATCAGTTCTCTGGCTGGAGTTTCACAACAGTCTCTAACACATTTTTTACTCAGTTCTCTAGTTGGAGTTTCACAGATGTCCCTACAAGACACTTTATCTGCAGCTCTCTGGCTGGAGTTTCACAGCAGTCCCTACAAGACACCCCCTACTCAGTTCTCTGGCTGGAGTTTCACAGCAGTCCCTACAAGACACTTCCTACTCAGTTCTTTGGCTGGAGTTTCACAGCAGTCCCTACAAGACACTTCCTACTCAGTTCTCTGAATATTCGTTGTGAAACATAATATCTGTTATTATTTATGTATATTTTCTAGACCAATACCCTGAGTGGAAGTAAAATAACAAAACTAACTTCATCCCAGTTTCTTGGCCAAGATATATTGGTGATAGTTGTAATGACGGGATATCCTTATATGAGTTCCTGATGACGAATAACTCCATCATATTCAACTGCAGTGAATTTTGGAGTAAAATGAATTTCTCTTCTAGTTGTTACTTTACTCAGGAATAAGGAACAAAGTCTTGCTTCAAACATCAATTTAAAATGTGTATTTTTAAATTATTCCTACAATAGATGTTTTTTTCATACTGATGTAACCTTAACTCTATGAACATAGGAAGTATCGTAACTGATCCATAATTTCTTACATTATTAGTCACTGCTACAAATCTCCACTTCAACCAGTTTCTTACATTATTAATCACTGCTACAAATCTCCACTTCAACCAGTTTCTTACATTAGTTACTCAGTGCTAGAAATCTCCACTTCAACCAGTTTCTTACATTATTAATCACTGCTACAAATCTCCACTTCAACCAGTTTCTTACGTTATTAATCACTGCTACAAATCTCCACTTCAATCAGTTTCTTACGTTATTAATCACTGCTACAAATCTCTACTTCAACCAGTTTCTTACATTACTAATCACTACTGCATATCCCCAATTCAACCAGTTTTTATATTAGTTACTCAGTGCTACAAATCTCCACTTCAACCAGTTTCTTACATTATTAATCACTGCTACAAATCCCCACTTCAATCAGTTTCTTACAATATCAATCACTGCTATAAATCTCCACTTCAACCAGTTTCTTATATTTGTTACTCAGTGCTAACAGTGTCCACCACGTATACATTCTTACCCTTTTATTACTTGGTTTTAAATATATTTTATGAACCCTTTTTAATCATTGATTTTTAAAAATATTTCTATTACTAGTTTTAGAATACTGAAATCCTTTTTTATTACTTTTTGTTTTAGCGCAAAGCCACAAAATGGGCTGTCTTTTTTTTCATTTGAGGAATCAAACTTTAGATTTTAGCCTTGTAAGTCCGTAAAGTTATTGCTCACCCAACTGGAGATTTTATTACTAGTCTTAAAAATGCTTTAACTCCTTTCGTTATTCTTTTTCAACATTTACTTCAGTATTTTATACAATGAATTAATTTTGAAATATTTTATACGGTTCGTTATGAACTTCAGCACACTCTTACGGCGAGAAATATTTGTACGAGATTACATATACTTCTCACAGTTTACCACAGATTTTAATAAATTTTAATCAAGATTATATTTTGTATAGGCACAGAAAGAAACGAGAAAGTTCTCTATGTTTATAATTTAAATAATATCCAAAGGCAGTTGAACCTTTGAAATCATAACAAAATTATTTTGCCGTGTTACTTTAAGTCATCTCGACGTCTTCAGGAAGACTGACACATTGTTTTCACTGACTAGGTTTTCAACAATGTGTGTATGCTGAACACGTTCAAGTAAACACGTAATACTTGTTGTTCCTCCATTACAGCCCTTAGGGAAAGAGCGATCTTCACTTTTGACTTTCAACTAAATAAAAGGTCGTTCATAAATGACGAGGTTCTAAGTGGGTAACGAACCAAAACACGAAAATAACAAGACACAGGTAACACTCTTTAACTTGCAGGTGTTCTTTTTCTCATATACTACAAAAGAAAGGGCACTGGATTTTATTAACAATATAAGAAAAGCCGTAACTGACGATTTTCTGTAAGAATATACGATGAACCGTTAACAGGTTTTCTATAACAGTATAAACAGAACCGGTTAACAGACGATATTTTATTACAATATAATGAACAGTTAACAGATGATATTTTATTATAATATAAAGAACCGTTAACAGACGATATTTTATTACAATATAATGAACAGTTAACAGATGATATTTTATTATAATATAATGAACTATTAACATATGATATTTTATTATAATATAATGAACAGTTAACAGATGATTCCTGTGTCATTGCATCATTTTGCCATTCCTCCTAAGGGATGGATTCATCTTGCTTTCAATTTCTGCTTTACTAGAGCCTCTGCTTTAGACCACAATGAACCGTCGAACTACTTAGTATGTGTGGCACTATCTGATACAGCTTGTAGAGCTAAGTTATGTTGGTCACTGATCTTAAGACCAAGTTTTCATCCACCATAATGTTGCCCACAACTAAGCACCAGGTGGTTAACACTGGACTAATCTTACCAACAGATTAGCATCTGTTTCAGACTGATTCCTGAACATACACTAAAACTAAACTAAGCAAACCTTAAGATTAGTGATAATTCTGTAGTTGTACTTACAATGGAACTCACAGTAACTCATGTAATTGAAATTAAGCATTAGAGCTATAACCAATACATGCTGGCATTCTACTGAGCTCATTAATGAACACATGGTAACGCAATAAGTAGGAAAACAAAACACGAACTAACTCTGTACTGAAATAAATTGTGATAACTGTACTAAATCCACTTGGTAACTTTGCAGTGTAATTAAAATAAACTTATGACACACTGTATTTATACCTATAACTTAGCAGGTAGAGGAAGTGTAATTAAATCTATATCTAATTCTGTGGTAAATTATTAATTACTAATATAGCTATTAAAGAAAAAATCCATCATAACAACAACATTAACTTGTAAAATATTATAAAGATTAAGTTTAAAAAATGATAATTTATACACTAGATGAATTTAACACCAGCCACAGCACAGACTGCCCTCTTTCCGTTAATATATTCCCATCATAACACATTGTCATTATGCAGGTCAAGTAACATGGCACCATCCCTAGTTACAAACCACTGATGCAGGGAAGAAATCAACTTCAGCAAACTCATGTTTATTAAGTGTACAAATTTTGTTTTACTTAAATAAATATAAATTATTTTATTCATTTATTATCATTTCTATATATTTTTAAATATCAGGTGTACAATGTAATAAGATGATTTAATACCATTACACCTACTACTACTATTATACACTTGAGGAGTTTGACACCAGACCTGGCAAATACTTTCCTCCATCCAGTAATCTCCTCAAGGTTCTTCTAATAGTAAAGCCTAATCAATAAATCAAATAAATCTAAGTAGCAACTATTCATCAACGTTAAATAGACGAGGAAATTAACCAATCTAAAATTTCTATATTCTTAATTCTAAGCTGTGTTGTACATTAAATATTGAATATTACACATAAATATTATATTATTGCCGCATAAATCCTGCTAGTTGTTGTATTTTTTTTTCTGGTTATTTCTTTGTTGTTCCTTTGATCTGTCTGGGCTCTGAGATGCATCTTCAGGATATTGTACCCTGGGCTTAATAATAGCTGCTGGTTCCTTACAGTCTCAGCTTTAATGGTCATATTTCCCACAATTATAACAGTTCTTATTCCATACAGGCTTTTATATGGTTTGTGGTTTGTGGCTTTTATATGGTTTGTGGTCTAACTAAATATTTTATTTTTTAGACTATTCTCAAAGATAGTTCACGTTTGAATACTACTCCATCCGATGATCCTTTAACGTTTGGTGGTGTCTTTAGTTGTTTATCCACGACTTTAAGGAATTCAGACTTCATCACTAACTGGAGAACTTCCTTCAAGGGAGTAGATCTATTTTGCTTCAGCCTAATTCTTATATCCCTATCTGTTATAGCATTTTTGAATTGGTCATGTGCCAACGAATCTACCATTTCATGCGGAGCATCTCGGTAAGATAGTTGAACAAGCTTTTCCAAATCTTCTGCGAATTCGGATAAGGTCTCCTCTTTCATCCATACTCTGTTTCGGAATTTTGTTCTTTTGGTGTGTCACTCCAAACATGTTGAATAAGACAGCTACCAATGTTTTAAATGGGCAGCAAGATGAATAGATTGATGATCATTATTTCTCCTCACTTTGGAAATTATTTCGAATTGAGCCTAATATACTTCCCATGATATATTTTAATGATATTCCATTGATTTCTCAATTGGACAAAGTTGGTGAATTTCTCAGCTAAATTCTGGAACTGTGTTTTGTTTCACATGGCTGGAGTAGTCCAGGAAGTTGCTACAATAACAGATGGCATAGCAGTAGTGGTAAGAGGTGTAGACCAAATATATTCTCCTATTCTTTATTTTGTAAGAGATGATGATTTAGGCTGAAATTCTTCAGCAGAGGCAGAAAGAGGTGTGTCTGATTTAGTCTTTGCATTCAGCAATTCGTTTTCTAGATGTTTTATTCTGTCACTGGTGTTCTATTCTACTTCAATGATCTCTTTTTGAACTTCAATTCTATCATTACAGCCCTTATTTACTTCGTTGATGTCTCTCTTCATTTCTTCAATCTTATTGTGGTAGTCCCTCTGTACATCTCCAATTTCTTCATCAATTTTGTCTTAAATCAGATTTTATTTTTAATTCTTTTCATACTTTTAACTGTTCTTAAAATCCTATCTCATTCTTCTAATTTTCTGTTCCTTTCTTCAAATTTTCTTTTTTCTTGAGTCTTTTTTTCGTCCTTCTGAGAAAATTTCAATCCCATTTCTGGATCTTGTTGAAATTGAGCAAAAGTTCTATTCTAATTTCTATTTTCAGCAAATAATCCCACTTCTAACAACAGTGTTGTAACACATTCTTTCATTGCCCGAATTATTTTAAGTTATTTGGTGAAAATAATGCAAAGTCTAGTCTACGTAACGATAACCAATTAGATTATTTCTTCCTTAACGTTTATTACAGACTACTTTCACTTGTACACATTTGTACTACTGGGCCTAAGTTCACAAATAACCTTTTTCACTTTCAACAGAAATTTACTCGCTAATTGTACTAAAAGTAACATAAAAATAAAATTATTGTACAGTATCATGGCTAATCGATTGAAACTGAATATAGTGTTACGACAGCGGAAGTCCAACGACGCTGGGAGCATGCGTGCTGGAGTTTCTAGAAGGATCATGACTTATCGGGGAACCTCGCGAATGCCCTCTTTTTTAGTACATAAGCCTGGCGAATAAAACCAGCGCGATAGATAGGCAGATAGATCGAATAGATAGATAAGTAACTGACTCAAGCGAGCAGTAGGCACCGTAAGTAAAATGTGTGAATCACTGTGATTTATAGCGTGTGTTATACAAATTGTTAAGTTTAAA
>NW_013667621.1:157718-166943 GCF_000517525.1 Limulus polyphemus
TATTCTTTCTCAATGCAACTTTGCAATACACTTAATTTCCACAGTCAGCTATAACTTTAAAAAACGCTATGATTCACAACGAACGAACGATTCACTGTATCTGTATCTCTGTCTGCAATTCAATTCCATTGTTGCCGTCACTTCTTGGCGGTCTTATATACAAGAATACCGCACATCTAGTAAACACTCGAGGCTTCACGAAGGGACATGAATTTTCTAGAAGCTCATGACGTGTTTCTAGGGTCACGTGACTTCCGCTGTCGTAACATACCTTTATAAGCTCTCTAAATGTAGCATCATCAGTGTTAGCCACTCTGTCTAGCAAACAACTAAATTCAAACATTGAAAATATCGCTTACAAAAATATTTATACGTAAATATATATATAGTTAATAAACTAGTTTTATTTAGGAAAGGACTTGTATCGGAAGTTTCATCGGAAATAAATTATACGGAAAATTAACAAACGAACAGAGACGTAACAATATTGAGTCTTGCTTTTGAGTTCGTCTGATGCAGGTTTGTTTTTTCCATCTCAAACGGCCACTGATTATAAAATGAAATAATGAAATATTTAATGGAATATTATATTATACGCGAAATTTTAATATAATATTAATAAGACCTATGTAATAATGTTAAAATTTTCCAAAGTTTAGTGGTTTTATGTCCAAGAAAGCTAACAATACAAAAAGTGAGAGTGTATCCTCATTGCTAGGCCTAACGCTGTCACTTTAGACCTAGTTATATCTATATAAATAATACACTTACGTTGTCTGCCTAGAACGTTTCTGCAAATTTCTCTATGAAATGCTACAAATCTCATTTCGTTAATAAGGCTTTTGTCCGAGGATTCCGGATTGCATATTGGCTTTTCCATTCAGAATTACCTTACCTGATTTTTGTTTCATCAAACTTTTCAATGCAACGAGTATGCTAAACGATGGAACAATGTTGTTGTCATCACCTGATGACTGCCTTCGATTTCAACTTTAGTTTCTTTATTTTCAAGATATTTCACACAAACCGTACTTAACCCGCGTGTAATTTCCTAAAATAAAAATTAATATGACATTAAATAAAATTGGGTTTTCTTAACATATTTAGGTCTAAAATACGCATGCACAGTACCTTCAAAACTATATGCTTATGACTTTCTGATCATGCTTGTTTGTTTCTTTTTTGAATTTCGCGCTAGCCGCCAACTCTTGAGCTACTCTTTTACCAACGAATAATGGGATTGACTGTCACATTATAACGCCCTCACGGCTGAAAGGGCGAGCATGTTTAGTGGGACGGGGATTCGAACCCGCGACCTTAACCACCTAGCCATGCTGGGCCACTTCTGATCATGTATTCAGACGTTTCTGCATATTAAGCTAAGTTTGCCTTCATTAAAACTTTACATTTACTTTACTTTTCAATAACTTAGCTTCGATTCATTTCATAGACTGCTATAAAAACCTTTTAGCTACGTTTTTCTTTCTCATGGGTTCTTTCTCCGTTTATATGCATTTCTTTGTTTTAACTCGTAAAATCATGTTATACACTAAATGTTCAAACGAAACTGTAGATGTATTATAAATACCATTACTATATTTTATTATTTACTTTACGTTTAGTTTTATTAAATAAACTTATGTCTACACGGGTTTGCATGTCTCACTGCGTAATTTTTTTTCAAATAGACCAGGATTTATCGATCTTCCATATAATGACTGCACGAAAGTTTAGTTAAATGCTGTGAAAATGATAGAATAAGGAAAACTCAAGCAAAGGGCATGAAAACTACAGCAAATGTTTTGCGGGTTGCAACGAGTTTACAATAATAAGCCTGGGAACCTAAAAGTATGAAATCCGAACTAATTAGGTAAAAAATCATGAATTACCCATTTAAGTTTTATATAATAAATAATATTAAAATACTTATCCGTAAATAACTCAGTAAATGTCTTATGAATTAACTACCTCAGGCTTACTAATGATAAAATAAACTGATAATGAAGAACTATAACATTTAATCCGAAAAATTCAGCCCTTATATTCCGCCGATCTCCGATCGCAATATTTACAATAAGATAGAGGGCGCTAAATTACACTGAACAACAAAAAATTGGAGCAAAACTCCAGCAATTCGGAGTAATTTGATTCTGCTAATTTCAAAAGTGCAGAAAGAATTGTACCCATCACCTCTAGATTTTTAGTTATTATATTATTTCAATATTTGATCAGTACTATGTGAAATACCATGCAATCAAATCAGTACACTAGATTTATGCTGTGAAATTAAGTTTACTTGGACAGTTTAATGGGTAAACTACATACATTTTTGACAAATTCAAACACTGACTGTATTGTATTGGTTTAAAATTCCAAATATATTGTTCATATAAGCTGTTTGTTCTCGATATAATTGTAGTGAATTGCACCACTTTTGTTTCATTCCCATGCTCACCTGCTCTGCCCAGGAATCACGAAACCATCATCTGATCAGTTTACTAGAACATTCGAGAAGTCCTTCGACTTAGCATAAAAGTTGCCTCTCACTCACTCAGTTGGTCACTCTGCCTCTACTCTGTGCACAGTGAAAACAAAGTCCGATCCTGTTCCTCGCATCATACCCCCGATATAATAAAATTGTGCAAAACACTGTTTTTTAAAATATTTTAAACTCTAATTTTGTAAACATAAATTCTTTCGTGTTTTTAGAAAATCATTTGAAAGGCTGGCTGTCTCTAGTTCAAGTAGTCTGAAAGTGCAAAAATTACCGAAATAGTTTCTGCTACATTTGTGGAAAATATATTATAGTTTAATGAAGGAAAAACATCACACACAAGGTAAAGGTAGCTCACTATCACTATTTTTTGTGTAAAATGTGTGACAAAGATAAACATTTGGCTCCACATGTGTGTTGTACAGTTTGATCATCTGGCTTGACACAATGGCTGAATAAGAAGAGAGCAAGTATACCATTTTTAGTTCCCATGATATGGCATGAGCCCAAAGATCATCTGACTGACTGTTATTTTTGGATGACTAATGTTTCTGGATATTCAGGTAAAACTAAACAATGTATTAAATATCCAGATATTCCCATCTGCAGTGAAATCAATACATCATGCGGATAATATTCCAGTGCCACATCCACCAACTAATTGGGAAACTGAAGATTTATCCTGTGAAGAAGATAATAAACCATCATCATCCTCTTAATATAGTAATTTTATTTCTGTGACACCTCAACATAAACTGCCTCATCTGATCACACAAGAAGAGCTAAGTGATCTGATTCGTGACTTGTCTCTATTAAAGCAGCATGGGGAACTTCTTGGCTCTAGATTACAGCAATGGAATTTATTATTTATTATTGTTGGAAAAAAAAAGAGTTTCATTTTATCGTAGTCGCCATCATAGTCTTGCTTCTCACTACAGCATGTAAGAAACCTTATGTTTCTGTACAAATGTTGATGCACTAATAGAAGAATTAGGTATTAAATATCATGTAGAGTGGGTATACCAAACATTGTTGCTTTTTTCTCTCTCTGAGACAGCCGAGATGATAAAAATAATTTCAAAAAAAGAAGGAATTGCCAGTGAGAGATAATTACATATCAGGTAAACAGAATATCGACAATCAACTTTTAGTGAATCCTCAAAATGTGTTACATCCCCCACTTCATATTAAACTGGGACTCATGAATAATTTTGTAAAAGGAATGAACAAAGATGTTAATGGTTTCAGATATCTGTCTGACGAGTTTCCAAAAAGCAGTGAAGCAAAAATGAAAGGAGGTATCTTTGTTGGGCCACAGATTCGGGAAGTGCTGATGGAAGATGATTTTGAAATAGTACTCAACCAGAAAGAACTTGGTGCCAGGAAATCATTCAAACTGGTCGTCAAAACAGTTTCTTAGGACATCACAGAGATGAAAACTATGCTGTGATGTTTAAGATATGTTAGAGAACTACAGGAAAATTGGGTCTGGGATGTCACTAAAGATGCATTTCTTACACTCCCGTTTAGACTTCTTTCCAAACAACCTAGGTGCAGTGAGCGATGAGCATGGTGAATAGTTCCACCAAGATATTTCTATGATAGAACAGCGATTTTAAGGACAATGGAATTCAGCGACAATTGAAGATTACTATTGGTTCTCACAGCGTGAAACTGAGAACATACACAAAAGACACAATAAATCAAGTAGATAATTTGTAAAAATGAATAGAAAATAATACCACAATGAAAGTTTTGAACATAGCCTGAATGTATTTTCAGTATATAATCTTATTATATTGATGTTTTTAACTTGTATTGCTATTATGTATTGTTTCTTAAATACAATTTTCAATAAAGAACATTATTAAAAAAAAGTTATTTTCACAATATGTTAGAATATTTAGAATAAATCTATTATAACTTGTAAACCAGAGGTGATCAGTAATTTTCAACATGATTTTTAGAACCAGCATTATCAAATTACTCAGAAACAGTTGTTGCATTTTTGTCTAGTAGCAGAAACATTATTTTTGTCATTGCCTAGTGTTATCTTACTATTTAATTTACTGATATTCATTACTTGGTGCTTACATTGTTTTTCTCTAAAGTTTGGTTTTTATTTTTCTTCTTATATTGATCACTTTTCATTTAGAGTGTATTTTATTTTTTACGTAATGCCATTAATTTCAGTTGGAAGGTATTTTAGACAGTATATTACCATTTACGATAGATCCCTGAATCATCTGTGTGCACGTACAACGATAACGATTTTTAAAGCGATATTACGTATCATAGCTTCATTAGCTTTAATTAACATTTTATCGAGGAAAGTTAGTTAGTCAACCGTTTTTTTCATCCTCTTAATTTTAGAGTCTTAGTTCAATTTAATGAACACTCTGAACATTTTACTGATATATGCTGTTCTGAAGTTCATTGTATAAAATGTAGAAATATGCATTCGAGGTAACGACATGCGTTTGATGTCAGAATGTCACCGTGCGAGACAAGAAATGAAAGTGGACAAATTAACAGTAAATGCGAAAAAGATATATTTTGGCTCTAGTCTAAGTACATAATTTACTTTTATCGGAAGTTATTATTATTTATAATTTTAAACTAAACAATATTATTATAAGCTATATTTTTAATGTTGTTTAATGTAGTTAGAAGTAGCATGAAGTTATGATTGAAAAGTTTAATAAAGAGGCTTAAAAAGCTCTAAAAATTTAACGCAAATTTTCTAGTAAATTTGAGGAGTAGACAATAAATATAAGTGGCATACAATAGAGTTGTTTCTAGTCAGTAATGTGAATCAGTCAGTTTGTTTTCAGTTACTTCATCGATCTATAGTGAAGTTGTAAAAGTACATTTACAGTCTTGGCCAAAATGTTTATATCATGTTCTATACTGATGTTATTGTCTACGTGATTGGAGTAATTATTGAGTAAATGCCCGAGTAATAACAGAGAAGGTAGCGTATGATAGGACAAACATGTACTAGTTGTTATTCTGGTGTGCATAAGTTGTTTTGAGCACTTGTTCATCAAAACACATAAAAAACACCTGTTTTATATAAAAGGGTGTGATTTTGGTATAATCTTCTTAGAAACACATCAAAGCTTTATTCAGACAATTTCTCTGTATTTGGTGTGAAGTCACGCCTCGTCACATGCCAGTAGCTATATGGCGTCAAATTGTTCGATTGCCCAGAAATGGTATGAAGGAAACGGACATTGCCAGAACAGTAGAGAACCCACAGTGCATTGTACCAAGTATCCTGAAACGTCATCGGACTACAGAAAACGTTGTTCCAGAAAAGTCTAATGGTGGAAGCCGAAAAACTACTGCCTGAGTTCACCGTATTTTGATCAGGTTAACACGTCAAGGTCGAAAGAAGTATTGCAACATTTTACGACGGGAATGGCATGAACATATTCATTCCACGGTGTCCAGAAGAACAGTTAACAGGAGATTGACCAAACAAGGTTATTTTGCAAGATGGGCTATCTGCAAACTGATATTAACCAGAATTAACCACCACCACCGTGTTAATTGAGCAAGACAGCATGCCAACTTCCAGTTAGGACAGTGGCCACATGTCATCTTTTCAGATGAATCATGTTTCTGGCTTGTTAAGCTGATGATGGGATTTGTATTCGTCGTTTGCCTGGAGTATAGGTGAGGGAAGACTCTTTCCCACAGAGAACACATATGAGGTGGTACAGTATATGTTTGGGCAGATATTGATCTTGGTGGAAAAACTGCTCTTCATATCCTCCAAGGAAATATCAATGGCGCCTCCTACAGGCATCGCATGGAGACAATATTTCTGCCATATGCTAAGGCAAGGTTTGATAATGACTTTGTGTTCCAGGATAACAATGCCACTGTCTACAGGATTATCTCGTTACAAGATTGTCATGGCCAGCAAAATCTCCAGATTGTAATCCTATTGAGAACTATTGGGCAGAACTGAACCGGAAAAGTGTTAACCACGACCCTAAACCAGCTGCTGTAGCTGAGTTTCAGCGCCCTCTAGTGACAAGTTGGGATGAAATAACGGTGTATTACGCCAATAACCTCATCGACAGCATTCCACGTCGCCTTGTGGAGGTTATTAGAGTACGAGGAGGACCAACCAAGTACTGAATGTTTAATACGAACTGATATAAAGTTACAGACGCTATTTATAAAAACTTGATGTTATATTTTGTCATTATATATGTTTTAGTAAGGTTTTGTTGTGATAGGTGAAATGCTGAATTACATATCTTTCTACAGGTGTCTGATATAATTGTTTGTTGTTCAAATAAACCGTTCATGATGTCCATAGAACGTGTCATATAACTTGTCCATATAACTTGCATTTCTGAGTTGGACAGCACTAAGTATATTTATATTCCATGTTAATAATAATGATCTTATTTGTTACAAAATATGCAAACATTTTGGCCGATTCTGTATTATTACATTAGTACAGTTTGTGTGGCTATAAATGTAGCCTACAAGTTCCAATAGTGGTTGAGCTTGTAAAAAACGTTGAGGAAGGAATAAACAGTTAGTTATCTGGACTTTGAATTGTTTTCACCACATAATTTAAAAGAAAATGCCAACGAAATAACAACGTTACAACATTATACTTAGATTATGGTTTAAACGCCGATAGCTGACAAATCGTCAGTAACTAAAAAATGGTGTTACTGAAGTTTACAAAATTATCTGGAATAAGACAAAGGCCCCCGATTTCTTTGTGTTATATTCTGAAGACAATAGGACGAGAGGAAATATGTTTAATACCTGAGGAATGTCAGCTAAGTTCTAAATAAAGAAACCAGACTTTAGCGATAAATCACCTTAAAAACTGTGGTTGTAATTTATTTGCTCGAAACGTCGCCAATAAAACAAAACACAACTGTAGTTTTTAAGGTGATTTATCTCTAAAGTCTAATTTTTCCATTTTATCACCTTGCCATTTTTCTACTTATTTATGCTATAGATAAGGTAGTATTATTTTTCTAAAAGGGGTGATTAACTTATGGAATGAGTTACAAATAGACATTAATATTTCATCATATAATTAATTTTCTAGGTCTGCGCATGAGTGGCCTATTGTTCATTATTCCTAACTGCTGGTTGCAGCCGCGATATGAGCTAAACACGCTCCACACTTTGAGCTGTGAAGCATTATAATTGTTACTTACAGTTAAGAGTAGCCACATAGGCGGCGAGTGCTGCTAACTGACTGTCCTCCTCCTGTTTAGCAGTCATAAATTAGGATAACTTTGTCTGTGCCAAAGGATCTTTGACCTGTATCGCATAATTTGCTGTTCATGTTAAAAATACCAAATAAAAAGTTTATTGGCTAAGATCATGTCGATGTCTTAAACTCCTCACCCTTGTAAGGATGGTAAAGTGAGACAGGTCATGTCGCTGTCTTAAACTCCTCACCCTTGTAAGGATGGTAAAGTGAGAGAGGTCATGTCGATGTCTTAAACTCCTCACTCTTGTAAGGTTGGTAAAGTGAGACAGGTCATGTCGATGTCTTAAACTCCTCACCCTTGTAAGATGGTAAAGTGAAACAGGTCATGTCGATGTCTTAAACTCCTCACTCTTGTAAGGATGGTAAAGTGAGACAGGTCATGTCGATGTCTTAAACTCCTCACCCTTTGTAAGGATGGTAAAGTGATACAGGTCATGTCGATGTCTTAAACTCCTCACCCTTTGAAAGGATGGTAAAGTGAGACAGATCATGTCGATGTCTTAAACTCCTCACCCTTGTAAGGATAGTAAAGTGAGATAGGTCATGTTGATGTCTTAAACTCCTCATCCTTGTAAGGATGGTAATGTGAGACGAAGTCACTCAAGTTCTTTACGTTTCGGTTTCCACAACTAAATAGGTTTACGTGTAACAGAACGTTTTAACTGAATAACAGTGGTTCTTTTGCATTTTAGATGTTGCTAATACTGCCATGTTATCCAAACTTTTATCTTTGAATCAACTTGTTGCATTCGCATGTTTCTTGTAACATGAGACAATTTTACATGGTAAATTCGATATTATACTGTCAATAAACATTTGTTTTCCATGTAATATTTCCTTGCAAGCTCTTGATCACCTAATACGACCATTATCAACATTATAAAACCTTAGAACACCTAAATAAACTTGCTTGTTTTGCCAAATATCAGGCCTTGGAGCAGAAAATAAATCCTGTTTAATTTATCAAATATCAGGCCTTGAAGCACAAAATAAATCCTGCTTAATTTATCAAATATCGTGCCTTGTAGCGCCAAATAAAACCCGATTATTGTATGAAAATCAGGCTTTACAGAAATAAAATAAAACATGCTTATTCTGTTAAGATTATGTTTCTTATCATAAATAAATATAAGCGAAATAAATATAACTTTTTTATTAAGAACTAAAAAATCAAAACATTAAAATATTTAGTTATGCATATAACAACAACAAATACCTCAAGTTAATTACAGTAATGTTACGACAGCGGAAGTCACGTGACGCTGCTGGCGCGTTTGGCGCTGGTAGCGTGCGTGAAATTTCTCGAATGATCATGAATGATCCGGGAGGCCCGAATGCATTCGAGACGCCCCCTTTGTTAGTATATAAGCCTGGCAGAGAAGCCAGCAATATAGAGAGATAATTAAATAAGCGAACAGTAGTGTCGGTAAGTAAAGTGTGTGTGTGAATCACTGTGATTTATAGCGTG
>NW_013667621.1:166953-167968 GCF_000517525.1 Limulus polyphemus
ATCACTGAAGTTCTTCGGAAATAATTTCTACCGGAAATTATCAAACAAGCAGATACATAACAAATTGGTGTCAGAGAGTGGGACGGAAAAAGACAGAGAGAAAAAAAAAAGAAGATGGAAACGAGAAGTGGCAAACCAAACTACAGCTTAGCAAGTTTGATGGCAGCAATACAAGAACAGGAAAAGAAACAAAAAGAACGAGAAAATAAAAAAGAAAAGAAACAAGAGGACAGATTACAGCAGTTGTTGGAGGAAAAATAAAAGAAACAAGAAAAACGAGAAAGGAAACAAGAAGAGAGACAACAGCAGTGGTAGATCGAACAGCAGAATAACCAAGAGAGATTACAGCAGTTTTTGGAAGAAAAGAAAGGAAACACGAAGAACAAGAAAATAAACAAGAAGAGACTAGAACAGTAGCAAGAAAACCAGCTCCAGTGGCAACTGGAACAAGAAAAGAAACAGGAAGAAATTCTCCAACGGTTGAGAGAAAGCCAGCATACACAAATGGACAAGGTTAGTAAATTTCAAAGTGAATTAAATACATTAAAGGACGATTTACTGTTTTTTTACACAGGGAGGATATATTAACCATGAACCTAATCAACCCCAGATAACAGGAAGCCTCTTCCAGACTCCGCAGCTAAACCCTAATGCAGACATCTTCAGTTCACCAGAAGTCACATTCCAGACATGAGTGTCAGAAATAGGGGTGATCTAGTACGAAGGAAGCCACAGGAATTCGATGAAAAGGAACTGTGGGAAGCATATAGAGCACAATTTGAGCTCCTGGCAGAAATGAATGGATGGACGGTGGAGCAGAAAGCAGTGTACCTGGCAATCATCCAGAAGGGACAACCACTGGAAATACTTGGACAGTTGTCAGCAAATGATAGGCACAACTATAGAGCACTGGTAGCTGCTCTAGAAATCAAAATGGAATTCAAAATCAGTCTGAAGTCTACAGGGCTAGGTTTAGGACGAGAGTCCGTGCTAAAAGGGAGAGCCTGCAAGAGCT
>NW_013667621.1:167978-186801 GCF_000517525.1 Limulus polyphemus
GGCATAGGATTTGGAAATTATGACTCACAAGGCCTACCCAAATGTGCCACCCGACGTCCGCAAGCTGTTGCTGAGGGATCAGTTTGTAGATGCCTTGGACAGTCTACAACTGAAGATACAAGTAAAGCAAGCACACCTCTCTTCCATGCAGGATGCAATGGCCAGAGCTCTTGAATTCGAATCCTACGTTAAGTCTAGCACAGAGTACCAAGGTGGGCACAGTCATCAGAATTCAAGGCCAGAAAAGTGCAGCTTTCAAAGAAGTTTGGGGGACTTTGCTGGTCCTGTAACAAACCTGGACACAATAGAGCTCAATGTCGGCAACTTCAACACAGGGAAGATGCCACGGCAGGAAAGGCTGCTACCCAGAAAGGTTGTTGGAACTGTGGAGAGCAAGGACATATGAGGAGCCAGTGTAAGAAGAATACTTCCAATAAGTCAACCTTGGGGAAACCAGTAGTGGTTGGTGTTGAGGGATGCCCACCAACTCCCATCGTGAAAGTCCCAACAGCTAAATGTCAGATGGCAAGCACACACAGTGTTTACATGACAGGAAAGCTGGATGGCCAAAAAGTGCAACATTGTTATAGATTCTGCATCTCAGCAAACCCTTGTGAGTATCAAGGTGCTAGATCACAAAGGAGTACCAGAAGCTCTTTGGAGTGACAGGACGTTATACGAGGTCGTGAGGACCAGTGTGGGTAACTATTGAGCTCATGGGTATGAAGGACAGACAGAAAGTATACTTGGCTGACATTGAAGACCAATGCATATTAGAGTTGGACTACTTACTACCGAGGAAGTGTGTAGTTAATTTTGATAAAATGACGTTTGGGAACAACAAAGGCCAAATTTCGGTAAGTGTTAAAAGAGAGGTTGGACTAACCAGGTGCCATTAAGCTGAAGTCAAAGTGACTGAAGGAGTTGACGATTGTGAAGTGGAACCAGGTATAGATATTAAAGCAGAACAGGAGAAAGATCAAGATTTGAAGCTAATAATTGATTTTATACAAACAAGTATGTTAAAATATTTAGTTATGCCTATAAGAAAAACAAATATATCAATTAAAGTAACAAAACATTAAAATATTTAATTATACATATAACAAAAATAATAACCTCAAGTTAATTAAAATAACAAAACGTTAAAATATTTAGTTATGCATATAACAAAAACAAATACATCAAGGTAATTAAAGTAAGAAAACATTAAAATATTTAGTTATGCATATAACGAAAACAAATACATCAAGGTAATTAAAGTAAGAAAACATTAAAATATTTAGTTATGCATATAAGAAAACAAATACCTCAAGTTAATTAAAGTAACAAAATATTAAAATAGTTAGTTATGCATATAACAAAACAAATACCTCAAGTTAATTAAAGTAACAAAATATTAAAATATTTAGTTATGTATATAACAAAAACAAATATCCTCAATTAAAGTAACAAAACATTAAAATATTTAGTTATGCATATAACAAAAACAAATATCTCAATTAAAGTAACAAAACATTAAAATATTTAGTTATGCATATAACAATAATAAATATCCCAATTAAAGTAACAAAACATTAAAATATTTAGTTATCCATATAACAAAAACAAATACCTCAATTAAAGTAACAAAACAAGAAACAAGTTAATTGCCACTAAAAATTTTCGCCAATCATCGTTTACAGATGGTTTATATGTAGATATGTAAATTTGTCTTTGCTAATTTTTTTTTTTGTAAAAGCAAGTTGATATCTAGTAGTAAAAGCTGGTTATGGTTACAAGCTAAAAGAGTTTTTAGCATCTCGTCTGTCCAATTGTTGTTGGTATTTTTCAACGTTAAATAGTTATTTCTTAATCAATTTTTAATATATATAATTATTTATTATCATTTCCCCAAATGGAGGACGATGGCCGCCTAAAGGGGTTACCTGTTTCAACCACTTGCACCAGCACCATTGTATAGTAGTGTGTCGTCTGTCAGTCAGTCAGTAGACACTAAAGTAACTTCGCACAAGGGATGCTTAATGTTACAATGAAGCAAGTAAAACATTCGCAAGCCACGAATCACGAGAAGAGTTATTCACTCTGTAGGCTACAAAACATTATGACATATGAACATGAAAAGCAAGAAATAAAAATATTTGTTACTCTTAATTTTGGTTTTATTTATTCATAAAAACACTTCCTGGGACCCTGTGGAAGTACACCTAGTTTTATATATTTTTAATTACGAATATAGAAAAAGGGGATTGCGCTTTTAATATGAAGAAGTGGAAGTGGTGTTCGATACTATAGCAACAGGGGAAATAAACGCAATCCCAGCCTATTTATCAGAAATTAAGATGAATAAGAACATTTTATACTAAAGTCATTCACAACAAAAGCTATAAAAGCTTAGCTGGGTAAGCTAAATTCTACTTATCTTTTTAATGTAATATAACATAACATTTATTTTTTGAAGGCAAGTGTTATGCTTAATAGTAATCGGGCTTAACACTGTTTTTTCATTTTGCCGCTTTTCCAGACGTTAATGTCTTAAGAATGACACTAACAGTGAATAATTTACTATATGTTTGATACTATAACAAACGTAAGCCTAATTTGATGTTAATAATTTAGTATAAAATTTCACAATATGAGTAAATCAATCCAAGTTGATTCGTGTATTCTCACACTAACTCGATCTTAATTAGAATATTTATAAATCATTAAGAATAATATTATTTAGGCCTTAAAATTCAGAGAGCATAGCATTGAAGTTTCAGTTATGTTTATTCTCCAATGTTGGATTTTGTTTAGAGAAAAAAAAAATCTAACGATTTATGTTTTGACAAAAGTATAACTTGAAAAGTTTAAATACTGGCTTACAATATTGCTATGAAACATAAGTGATTTGAATTTCGATTTATTAGGTCACAAATACAGTATAGCTATTATTACATTTTTTGTACATTGTAACAACTTTCATATTAGAAGCAGCAGATAAGAGGTTTTAAAATTTGATTTGTATTACTAAAGAGTTTGCGTTCAACTTTCCGACTTTATCTTGTCACAATTTTAGACGGTTCTCGATTGTTCTCTAGGCATTTAGGGAAATAATTTCAGTCATGAGAACGAAACCCATCTATAAAAAATATTGTGACTTATCTCAGATCTTTGGGTAATGGACGATCATTTTCAAGCTTGCATGGAATATCCCATGTTTTTAAACGTGTTAGAAACAAGAAGGAAAACAAGATGTCATGTATTCTGACACCTACTAAAGCTGACAGTATCTTGAGGATTAAATAAAGACGAGGCAGATATCCTCGTACTGACAAAACCTTCTTGTTCTTGGTGAAAGTATTTACTGAAATAGTGACTAACGTTCTACAGCTGCCAATAACGTATCAAGTAGCAAAGAAAGAAAAAGACAAACCCCATGTGGTACAGTGGTAACCTATTGCTAAGAGCTTTTGGTGGTGTCGAAATTCCCGAAGGTGTCCTGTTAATCTAGTAGAAATAGTGAAACTGTCAGTATTATAGACAGTCTGCTTCAACTCTTCGCTAACATCCATAGGGGTGTTATGGCTTGTGCCTTTGTGGAATAGACGTTATGTCTAAAAAATAGCGAAGAGCAACTTTGCGATTCAACTTTCAGGAAACTGTCGCTTATTGATTAAACAAACAAAAAACGCCCGCAAAAGATGCATATAAAACTGGGTTAATTAATCTACCGCTGGCTAAAACCCAACTTGTGTAGTCACCGCCAAGGAAGCGTTTCCTGTTCACACCTTGGGGGGTAATTCCTGAGAAATCTTCCTCCGTGCGATGATAGTTATCCGTTCGATAAACAAAACGAAATGTAAATCAGAAATCAATCAATAATGATTGGAAATTAAAAAAACAACAACATAGTATGTCTTCCCACCAGATAAAGTCGTATAGATGTACTACTTTGTCTTCACACTAGAGGGAGTGACATGAATATTTGTGCCTTCCCAATAGAGAGTATTATCTGGATATTTGTGATTTCCCAATAGAGGGAAATTTTGACTGTTTTATTATGTCTTCGAATTAGATGAAATTATTTGGACATACTGATTTTCTTCCCACCATTTGGTTTTGGATCAAGCCACAGTGGGCTATCTGCCGTGTCCACTGCAAGAAATCGAAGCACAGACTTTAGCGTTGCAAGTCCTTAAACTTACCACGGGTGTTTCTTCACATTAAAAGCAGTTACATAGACCTACTTCTGTAACTTTCTACTAGAGTGACTTATGTGGAAACATTGCTATATCCAGGGTTGGACTTCTACGGAAAACAGTGAGTGGGCTTTCTAGGGTTACTCAACACGGAGATAAAATATCAAAATTCAAACCTTCTAAAACTACTCTTCAAGACAGTTAAAATTTCAATGGCGTTTCTTCAAAAATAGTGGACGGAAGGTGTCCACCCTCGAGTTTAACACGAAAGGGAATTATACTGATATAATTCAACATTTTCCCGCTAGAAGGAGTTATGTAAATGTTCAATGAATCAAAAAGTGAAATACAATTATATGCTTATCTCTTGTATGAAATTTATCAAAGTTATTTCTAAACTTTCACTAGAAGAGGAAATCAATCACGAATTTATCGTTATATATTTTATTGCTAATATACTATTGCGTGCGATTAGCCTTTCATTTTTTACTGTTGTTGTTTGAATGTTTATTAAATCCACAATTATTTTTGATATTATAGTGAATTTCCTACACTTTATATAATAAGACCTTATTGTGGGGACGAAACAGCGGAAAAAATGTTTTTCTTCCTTACATTTCAAAGTTACAAATCCGTGAATTGTTATTTTAAGTTGCTCATATACGAAGCTTTCACAAAACAATCTTTTCAAACAACGTTTCTAATATACAAGACAGTGTTCTTAGAAATGTTCTTCTCAACGTGCTTAAAATGAATTTGTGATACAAATGAGAGAGAGCCAAGCAGGTAACTTTAATTAAGTCGGACAAATTAATGATCGTTATGATAGATATCTTCATCTTAATAAAGAAACTAATTATTAAAGCTATTTTTATCGTCAAATTAAAAAACGGTTGCTACTGCAATAAAGTAAATTGTCAACCATGAAAGATCTTCATTTTTCTATCGATAAAATCAAGAAGTATTTGATGTTGTGTTTCGGATTGTTGGTGAGGATCGTATTTTAGAATAGTAATTTAATTTGTTATGTCAAATGGAGACCAAACCAAACGAAATCCCATGTAAGTCTCTAAAGCTCTTAACTAACTAAATTATTTCCTTTCAAACTACATCAGTGTTTCTTATTATTAAACAACGACAGTCTTAAAGGAAAATAGTTCTTTAATTTCAAAACGGGGGAGGGGTGTTGTAAGAGACCAAACAACTTTTAAGGTGTAAAATATCAATTTCTCAGCATTGTTTAAAGGTATAATTTACCGATTTCAATAGTTCTTTTGGTGCAAAAGATTAAATATGCATGTTAATTGAATGCATGACACCAGGTGGCAATATTTTATAAAATCTTAATATGAATAATCTATACACTTTTTATGGGTTATACTAAAATACGCTGAAATAAGTAAGCCCAAGAAATCACTAAACAAGGCATCAGAGAAAATTGAAATAGTAAATTACTAAAATAAAAATAAAACTCTTCCCCAACTCCCACAGATCTGCCAAATTTCTCTGTATAGATAGTAGACATAATCTAAGTTCTCACCGGTCGTGTTGAAAAAGGAAATTCCCTAAATTAGGAGTTTACTTATCTCATCATTAATTTCTAGAAATTTTACACAGAGAAATAAAGACTAAAACACATGAATTATCATTAGTTATTTCAATAACCAGTCACAGATGTTAAACCAGAAAGTGCATCATTATTAAGTAATAGCATTACACACCTGGTGTCAGAAACTGAAATACCACCTGGTGAGTAAATCACAATATTACACACCTGATGTAGATAGTGAAAGAACGGCAGTTTCACCAGTTGATAAGCCACAACATTCAACGCCAGATGGCAGTAACTGAAATAATTAAAATTTTACCGTATAGTAAGTTTAAACGTTGAAAATGTAATATGTGAGGGGTTTTGAAGTAAGCCAATATTTTACAGTATTTTTCCCAATTAATTTGATAATAAGTAGAGAAAAAAAGTACAATTTGTATGATGCCGTTTGTTTTTTATTGAATTCATATAAACTTTTGCTTAAAGAAAGATACCTAGACAAAAAAATCAAACCGGAAACTTGGACAGCTATCCAAGTATATTGTTCTTACGTTGCTATTTATATAGATAATACATATTTTATAAGTTACGATTTAAAATTATATACTGCATATGTAAATAGTGTTTCAGAGAATCTTATGCTTCTCATCATACAGCACAACTGATGAGCTTTGGTATTAAAAGGCTCTTTGAGCAGTGACTTGTTGTGGACAAAAGATATATCTGAAAAGCTATTTTTACATGCCTCTGATTTGGGGTCCAAATGGACAAATTGGGAGGAACTTGGAAAAAAAATCGCTTTTAGTTTACGTAATATTTATCACAAATTTTAGTCTCATTCGGTAGTAACGCTTGTTTCGTTTGTTGGGTACTCTCGCTGTTAACGACGTTTTCGTCCGTAAACCCACGAGGTTTGGGAAATTAAACTTCAAACTTAATTTACATGTTTTTTGGACAAATTACTCCTCTAGGCAAGTTGTGCACGATTATCAGCATGACATAAGTGATATTGTAATTGTTTTTTAATAAATCATTTGTGGCATCTATTCATTTATAATTATGTCTCCGCAGAGAGACATATTGTTTTTCTATTGTTTCTTCTTCTTCCAAACACTTTTCCACCAACTGTCATTCCTTCATTTATCAGCGGATTGATTTGAAACTTGGTCCAATACATCCAGACATCCTTTCAATTTTCTGATGTAGTATGTTTTAAGGATTTTATGGGGTCGAAGATCAAAACACCCAAACATGTATATTTTGGGCTCTTGTGCGGTCGTATTTACAGCAATCAATATGAAAATTGGCACAAATACAAATTTTCATGCGCCCAACACATTGACTTTTAAAAAGCTGGATTTAGCCATTTTGTCTCTTCTTAGGAGAGATCAGAGCTCAGAAAAAAAATCATAATTTTGGGGGTTTTGGGCAATTTCTCGGCCGTATTTTAATCAATTTACATGGGATTTGATTTGGTACAAATATACTTTTCTACCAGCCCCAAAACTTGACAAACAAAAATGATGGATTTGCCCATTTTTAGCTTTGTACCAGTCAGGAATATTGGCTGGTCTAGGGGATACTACTGTTATCTTGCAGTAACGGTCAGGATTTCGGATTGGGCTTGTTTACATAAGGTACAGTTGTATTTCCAGGAGTTTTGGACATCTAATGGTTATCATTGTTTTCTATTATCTTTTTATTTGTGGTTACTTCGAAGTAAACGTTTTTGCTGGGGCAGTAAAACTTAATCGTTATTCGGGGCGGCCCAGTGTTAATAATGCCATTTTCAATAGGGTTAAAAGTAAATATTTTAAGATGACACAACGTTTACTTTTAAAATTACCAACGACATCAGATTTTTAAAACACATTTCCCTAAATTAATCATGCACTAACTTAGTGGTAAGCCTGGTCCCCCCCCCCCGGTGGAAAAGCGGTAAGTCTAGTGATTTACAACGTTCAAATCCGAGTTCGATTCCCCGCAGTGGATACAGCAAATAGCCCAATGAGGCTTTGTTCTAACCCAAACAATCTATAATTTTGTTGTTTATAGGATCCTTTATAACATGTGAGTCATACAACAAATATTGCAGTAATCCTACTCGTTACTCCTGGTAACTATTTTACAAACGAAATGAGTGATTTCACCCGCCATTTTTAGTTACCTCTTTACACTGAAAGCTACTATAACATGGAGAAAATATAAAATAAGTCAGTATGGTGCGATATGAGGACTTTACAGGTGTAAACATATGTCGGTAATTTGAGGGTTAACAGTATTATCTTGTAAAGTTCACTTGTAAATCCATATTCGAAGCGTAGAGACCATTACCTCCTAACATGGTGATGATAGGTTCTTGAGGATTAGTAAATATTAATTTTTTTCTTATATCACTGTGAATGAGACGCTGACTGGTGGTTTGAGATTTCAGTCGACTACGAGAGTATAATAATTGAACTTCTGTGCGCATAAGTTCATCATCCAATTAATGCAATCTAAAAATATCATCATCCAATTAATGCAATCTAAAAATATCATCATCCAATTAATTCAATCTAAAAATATCATCATCCAATTAATGCAATCTAAAAAATATCATCATCCAATAATGTAATCTTAAAAATATCATCATCCAATTAACGCAACCTAAAAAATCATCATCCAATTAATGCAATCTAAAAATATCATCATCCAATTAATTCAATCTAAAAAAATCATCATCCAATTAATCCAATCTAAAAATATTGTCATTCAATTAATACAATAAAACAGTCAACATCCAATTAATGCAATGTAAAAAATCATAATCTAATTAAATGCAATCTAAAAATCATCATCCAATTAGTGCAATCTAAAAAATCATCATGCAATTAATGTCATCTAAAAATCATCGTCCAATTAATGTCATCTAAAAATCATCGTCCAATTAATGCAATATAAAAAAGTCATCATTCAATTGATGCAATCTAAAAAATCTTCGTCCAATTAATGCAATCTGAAACAATAGCGTATCGTTTCTGTTTGTTTGTTTTGAATTTCGGGCAAGCTACACTAGGGCTATCTGCGCTAGCCGTCCCTAATTTAGCAGTGTAAGACTAGAGGGAAGGCAGCTAGTCATCACCACCCACCGCCAACTCTTGGGCTACTCTTTTACCAACGAATAGTGGGATTGACCACCCCCACGATTATAACACCCCCACGGCTGAAAGGGCGAGCATGTTTGGTGGGACGGGGATTCGAACCCGCGACCCGCAGATTGCAAGTCGAGTGCCCTAACCATCTGGCCATGCTGGGCCATCGTTTCTGTAACAGGGACTCTGTGTTTGCTATGTACAATTATTTATCCTCATTAATTAAGTGTTGCTATTACAGATCCCCCTAGTGCTCATTTTCAGAAGAATTAGCTGATAAATAAATGTTCTGAAATATAATCTGATTAGAATATAAAAATAAGACAACGATAAATTCTAAAAGAAAATGTTTTTACTTTTGGTTGAAATATAATAATTTGATAAAAGTAATAAATACGAGAAGTTATTCTTTTCACAATCTATATTTAGCAGAGTTTATTGAATATAGCTTAAAACAGTATCAAAGTGTACTGACTTATCTCTTATTTCAAGTAAAATAATTTGATATTTCCATAACATATTTTTAATCTCTTACAAAAAGGTTCAATTTAACTTATTCTAAAACAAAACATTCTTTACATCACCAAACAACACGTTCTAATTCTTTTAAATAAACCAAAAAGAATGTTTTACATTGAAAACCGAAGGAAGAAATTTAAGTATTTGTTACGACAGTGGAAGTCACTTGATGCTGCTAGCGCATGCGTGACTGAGTTTCTCGAATTATCGGGGAAGCTCGAGTGTAATCGAGACGCCTCTTTGTTAGTGTAAAAGCCTGGCGAGAAAAGCCAGCGGGATTGAATGTATGATAAAGCGAACAGTAGTCACGGTGAGTTTCGGGCTAGTGTGTGTGTTTTGCACTCGTAGAGAGCGAAGTTATCAAGATTGTGAATCTCTGTGATTTATAGCATGTATTATAAAAGTCGTTAAGTTGAAAGTGACGAGAAAGATACTGACTGTGGAATTACTGTGTATTAAAAGTTTGTATCGAGAAAGAATAAACTGGTTTAATTAAGAAAGGACTTGTATCGCTGAAGTTTCTCGGAAAGAATTTCTACCGGAAATTAACAAACAAGCAGATACGTGACAAATTGGTGTCAGAGAGTGGGACAGGAAAAAAAGAAGACGGAAACGAGAAATAGTAAATCAAACTACAGCTTAGCAGATTTGATAGCAGCAATACAAGAACAGCAAAAGAAACAAGAAGAACGAGAAAAGAAACAAGAAGAACGAGAAAAGAAACAAGAAGAATGAAAAAAGAAACAATAAGAGCGATTACAGCAGTTGTTGGAGGAAAAAGAAAAGAAACAAGAAGAACGAGAAAATAAACAAAAAGAGGGACTACAGCAGTGGCAAGAAAACCAGCACCAGTGGCAACTGGAACAAGAAAGGAAACAAGATGTACAAATGGAAAAGATTAGTAAATTTCAAAGTGAATTAAATACATTAAAAGACGATTTACTGTCTTTTACACAGGGAAGATATATTAACCAAGGACCTAATCAACCCCAGACAACAGGAAGTCTCTTCCATACCCTGCAGCTAAACCCTAATGCAGACATCTTCAGTCCTGCGAGAAGTCACATTCCAGACATGAGTGTCAGCAATAGGGGTGATCTAGTACGAAGGAAGCCACAGGAATTCGATGGGAAGTCACCATAGGAAGCATATAGAGCACAATTTGAGCTCCTGGCAGAAATGAATGGATGGACAGAGGATCAGAAAGCAGTGTACCTGGCAACGAGCCTGAAGGGACAACCACTGGAAATACTTGGACAGTTGTCAGCAGACGACAGGCACAACTAAGAAGCACTGGTAGCTGCTCTAGAAATCAGATATGGAACTCAAAATCAGTCCAAAGTCTACAGGGCTGCAAGAGCTGGCACAGGATTTGGAAAGTATGGCACACAAGGCCTACCCAACTGCACCACCCGATGTCCTCAAGCTGTTGCACACCCGTCTACTATGCACGATGCAATGACCATAGCTCTTGAATTCGAATCCTACGTTAAGTCCAGCACAGAGGTACAAAGGTTGGTACAGTCATCTACCACTAATGTGACTGCTACCGATAATGGGACATTTCCTGATGGAGCAGATGAATCTCAAGTGAAGCAGAAGCCAATGAGATGGAGACCAGTACGAAAGAAGAAACGTCCTGTAAAATTAAGAGACTTTGTTGTATTTTAACTTTGTGTTTGTTAATTCTGTACATTTAATTAAGTTATTGTTAATTATTTATTGGTTTCATGTAAGTGGCTATTGTTCGGATCGAACAATACCAAGGAAGGGATAGTGTTACAACAGCGAAGTCACGTGATGCTGCTAGCGCATGCGTGATTGAGTTTCTCGAATTATCGGGGAAGCTCGAGCGTGATCGAGACGCCTCTTTGTTAGTATATAAGTCTGGCGAGAAAACGTGTCAAGCTAACTAAATTAAACCTATACAATAACCCAATTTCATTCACTAAATCCGCCAAATTCCTAGGCATAACCATAAACTCTAAATTAACCTCGCACACGCATTTTAAAGAAATTTGTAAGAAAATCAAAACTCGAGTAGCCTACCTCCGCAAAATCAGTCACCATGCCCACGGTTTTAGACCACAAATAATCATGTACATTTACAAAACATTTATTAGACCATTATTAGATTACGGCGCAATGATCACAAGTAACATGAATAATAACCAACAGCAAATCATTCAAAAGCTGCAAAACAAAGTAATACGACTTGCTTACCGACTCCCTCAATACATACCCGCATGCTACGTTGAAAAACACACTTCACTATATACTATGCAAGACCGCATCTCCAAACTAGCCGTCAAATATTACAAAAAAGCCGCTCATCGAAACTCACTCACTGCCGAATTCCACAAAATTGCCGCCCCCCCCCAAACCATGGTGCAAATACCTATCCCCATACAATATGATACACAACACCACTACCACACCTTCATGATCAACAGTAACACTCACAACTTACTGTTGTTTTTTGCCTAATCAATACATTTTTCAGTGTCATTCCAGGTTCTCATCACGCCAATGAATCTTCATTTGGGCACTAGTCGGGCTTTTATTTGGTCCCGACTAGTGAAAGTGGGTTTTCTCGGGGTACTCCCGTTTCCCCCCACATCTAATTCTCAGGCATTGGATCCGTAGATCCCAGCCTTGGCACCTTGATCCACTGATCCTCGCCAGGCCCTGAAAAGGCCCGTTTGCGTCATTTTGTTTCGATAACTTGTCATATTTGGCTGACGACTTGCTCCTTCTTCAAAGAACAACCGGACTCTGTTTCTGCTATGACTTGGACCTGCCTTCACTTTTGCCTACCTGCCTTTCCTTCATACGACCACCCAAAGTATATATATGTAAATATACATATATACAAATTATTAATTAGTTAGTTAATTGTTTTTAATTAATTGATTGATTAATTAATTAATCAATTAACTATTCGCCCATACTGCTCATTACTCCGGTGACCACTAGACGAAATGTAATCTATTACCACGAGCAGGGTGAAGGAGGATTGTTTAATCTTCGAGCACCCTAGATTAATAATTATTTCCTTAGGAAATAATTATTTTTAAATCTAAATAACTGCCAGTTCTTCTTCCTCCAGCGGAATTGAATGTATGATAAAGCAAACAGTAGTCACTGTGAGTTTCGGGCTTGTGTGTGTTTTGCACTCGGAGAGAGCGGAGTTATCGAGATTGTGAATCGCTGTGATTTATAGCATGTATTATAAAAGTCATTAAATTAAAAGTCACGAGAAACGTACTGATTATGGAATTACTGTGTATTAAAAGTTTGTATCGAGAAAGAATAGACTGGTTTAATCAAGAAAGGACTTGTAACGCTGAAGTTCCTCGGAAAGAATTTCTTCCGGAGATTAACAAACAAGCAGATACGCAACATATTGAAGGTTTTATAAACGACGTGACGTGTACACTTGCACGACGTGATTATATAATGTTTATCAGACCAGCCAATACGGAACATAAGACTAGACGAGTGATAAAAAAAGTAGCATAACAGAATGCTGGTATAAACAAATAATTCTCTAAACATGTTTAATGAGCCAACTACCTAAAAACAACAACAATCAGAACGAACGTGTATTTCAGTCAAACAAGTAGCCATCTCCAGACAGTTTAGTCTTAGTCTTGTATTATTCTGCTTATTATTGGGTTAACTTAAGTTGCTTGAGCTGGATGTTGTTAAGTGCAAAGATACATAATAGGATATCTGTGATGTACCCACCACGGGTATCGAAACCCGGTTTTTAGAGTTATAAGCCTTCAGACTTATTGATACTTTTACAGTTGCTTTCAAAGTTCTAGCTTTGCATTGAATATAAGTTTGTTTGATAATTGTTCTATTTTATTGTAAGTTTTTGATTCATTTAGAACTTTAAATTTAAATACCAGAAAGTAAAAAGCGCGATTTTCTAATTTTGTGAACTTTATAAATAAAACGGTTACTTAAACACACATGAAAATTAGACTTTCAACTTATTTAAAGCCTGTTAGAAAAGCTTATAATCCTGGATGTGCTTGAGACATGGAACATAAGACGATTTTCATTGCCCTATTATGGTTAATATACATTAGTTTGAAATATGCAAATGGAGAACTTTAAAATTTTAACTTGTATGATATTTATAAGTCAGTTTTCCACGTTAGTTAAAATGGAATTTCTTGTTTTTCTAATATTTGTGTGTGCCATTCTTTTTGTTTATTTCAGATTCTGTATAATATTTCTTAAATGACGACGTATTGCATTTCCGAGGACTGATAACAACGATTTGTTTATAGTTATAAATTTATAAGACGTAAAATCAACACAGATACTTTGAGTTCCTATAAACTAATACCATTATAGCTATTATTCTACTGTGCATTTATAACAGAAAACATTGCGAGGACTAGCTGTATCGATATAACACTCCCACATAACTGCCATTCTGCCTGTTGTTTAGACATATATCAATGATGTAATATCCTATGTACGCTTTGATTTTCTATAATTGTATATTGTTCATAAATGAGACATGGCTTATCAATTATTCCACAATTTAGGTATGTTGTTAACTACAAAGCTATAAAATGGGTTATCTGTGTTGTGCTGTGCTCACAATGGGTATCGAAACCTAGTTTGTATCGTTATAAACCTCCAGACTTAACGCTAACCACTGGTGAGCAACAGTTTGCGAGATGTATAAACTAAACATTTCATTTTACTTTCAGGAATGGAAAAGGCAACAGTAACTGTGATATATCTTTGTTGGAGTTTATAGTTCTAATAAAGAATTTATTAACGGTGATACATCTCTCTAGGAGTTTATAGTTCCAATAAAGAATTTATTAACGGTGATACATCTCTCTAGGAGTTTATAGTTCCATTAAAGAATTTATTAACGGTGATACATCTCTCTAGGAGTTTATAGTTCCATTAAAGACAGTATTTACTGTGATACATCTTTTAAAGAATTCATAGTTCGATTAAAGACTTTATTAAGGAATTTATGATTAAATTAAAGACGTTATTAACTGTGATACATCTTTCTAAAAGTTTATTTTTCCATTAACGACTTTATTAACGGTGATACATCTTTCTAAGAGTTTATTGTTCAATTAAAGACTTCATTAACTGTGATTCATCTTTTAAGGAGTTTATAGTTCCATTAAAGAATGTATTAACGTTGATACACATTTCTGTAATATTAACTGTAATACATCTTTTAAAGAGTTAATAGTTTCATTAAATACAATATTAACCGTGATACAACTTACTAGGAGTTTATTGTTCCATTAAAGACTTCATTAACTGTGATACATCTTTCATGAAGTTTATAGTTCCATAAAATACTTTATTAACGGTGATACATCTTTCTAGGAGTTTATTTTTTCCATTAAAGAGTTCATTAACTGTAATAAATCTTTTTAGGAGTTTATTGTTCCATTAAAAACTTTTTTAAAGGTGTTAAATCTTTCTAGGAGTTTATAGTTCCATTAAAGATTGTATTTACTGCAATACAACTTTTAAATATTTCATAGTTCGATTAAAGACTTTATTAACCATGGTACATCGTTCTAGGAGTTTATTGTTCCATTAAACATTTTATTAACGGTGATACTTCTTTCTAGAAGTTTAGTTTTCCATTAAAAACTTTATTAACGGTGATACATCTTTCTAGGAGTCTGTTGTTCCATTAAAGACTTTGTTAAAGATGACAAATCTTTCTATGAGATTATTCTTCCATTAAATACTTTATTAACTGTGATACATTATTCTAGAAATGTATAGCGCCATTAAAGATTTTATTAAAGGTGACAAGTCTTTCTAGGACTTTCTTGTTCCATTAAAGACTTCATTAACGGTAATACATATATCTAGGAGTTTATTTTTCCATTAAAGACTACATTTAGTGTGATAAATATTTCTAGAAGTTTATTTTTCCATTAAAGACTTTATTAACGGTGATACATCTCTCTAGGAATGTTTAGTTCCATTAAAGACTTTACTAAAGGTGACAAGTCTTTCTCGCGCTCTGTTGTTCAATTAAAGACTTTATTAATCGTGATAAATCTACTTAGGAGTTTATTTTTCCATTAAATACTATATTATTGGCGATGCACCTTTCTATGAGTTTATTTTCCAATTAAAGATTTAATTAACGGTTATACATCTTTCTAGGAATTTATAGTTCCTTTGAAGACTTTATTAAAGGTGACAAATCTATCTAGGAGTTTATTCTTCCATTAAAGACTGTATTAACGGCGATACACCTTTCTAAGAGTTTGTTTTCCAGTTAAAGACTTTATTAAAGGTGACAAATCTTTCTAGGAGTTTGTTATTCCATTAAAGTCTTTATTAAATGAGATACATCTTTTAAGGAGTTTATAGTTCGATAAAAGACTATTAATGTAATATCTCTTTCTCAAGTTTATTGTTCCATTAAAGACTTCGTTAACTGTGATACATCTCTTAAGGAGTTTATAGTTCCATGAAATACTTTATTAACGGTGATACGTCTCTCTAGGAGTTTATTTTTCCATAAAATACTTTATTAACAGTGAAACATCTTTTATGGCGTTTATTCTTACATTAAAGACTTTATTAAAGGTGATAAATCTTCCTAGGAGATTATTTTTCCATTAAAGACGTCATTAACAGTGATACACCTTTTAAGGAGTTTATAGTTTCAATAAACACTTTATTAACGGTGATATATCTTTCTAGGAGATAATAGTTCAATTAAAGACTTTATTTATGGTGACAAAGTTTTCTAGGAGTTTGTTATTTGATTAAAGTCTTTATTAAATGTGATACATCTTTTAAGGAGTTTATAGTTCGATTAAAGACTTTATTAATGTAATACCTCTTTCTCGAGTTTATTTTTACATTAAAGACTTTATTAACGGTGATACATCTTTCTAGGAGTTTATAGTTCAATTAAAGACTTTATTAACGGTGTTACATCTTTCTAGGAGTTTATAGTTCCATTAAAGACTTCATTAAACGTGACAAATCTTTCTAGGAGTTTGTTATTCCATTAACGTCTTTATTAAATGTGATACATCTTTTAAGGAGTTTATAGTTCGATAAAAGATTTTATTAATGTAATACCTCTTTCTCGAGTTTATTGTTCCATTAAAGACTTCATTAACTGTGATACATCTCTTAAGGAGTTTATAGTTCCATTAAACACTTTATTAACTGTGATACATCTTTCAAGGAGTTTATTTTTCCATTAAGGACTTCACTAATTGTGATACATTTTTTTAAGGAGCTTATAGTTCCATGAAATACTTTATTAACGGTGATACATTTTTCTAGGAGTTTATTTTCCCATTAACGACTGTATTAACGGTATTATACCTTTTTAGTAATTTATATTTCTATTAAAGACTGTATTTACTGTGATACATCCTTTAAAGATTTCAGAGTTCGACTAAAGACTTTATTAACTGTGATACATCGTTCTTGGAGTTTATAGTTCCATTAAATACTTTATTAACTGTGATACATCTATTATGGAGATTATAGTTCCACTAAACACTTTATTAACTGTGATACCCTTTTCTTGAGTTTATTTTTACATTAAGGACATTATTAACGGTGATACATCTTTCTAGGAGTGTATAGTTCTATTAAAGACTTTTTTAAAGGTGACTGATCTTTGTAGGAGATTATTGTTCCATTAAAGACTGTATTAAATGTGATACATCTTTCTAGAAGTTTATAATTCGATTAAAGACGTTTTTAACTGTGATACCTCTATCTAGAGTTTATTTTTACATTAAAGACTTCACTAATTGTGATACGTTTTTTAAGGAGCTTATAGTTCCATGAAATACTTTATTAACGGTGATACATCTTTCTAGGAGTTTATTTTCCCATTAACGACTGTATTAACGGCGATACACCTTTCTAGGAGTTTATATTTCCATTAAACACTTTATTAATGGTAATGCATCTTTCTAGGAGTGTATAGTTCCATTAAAGAGTTCATTCACGGTGATACATCTTTCTATGAGTCTGTTGTTCCATTAAAGATTATATTATAAGCGATACATCTTTCTAGGAGATTATAGTTCCATTATAGACTTTATTAAATGTGACAAATGTTTCTAGGATTTTGTTGTTTCATTAAATACTTTATTAACACTGAAACATCTTTTGTGGAGATTATAGTTCCACTAAACACTTTATTAACGGTGATATATCTTTCAAGGAGTTTATTTTTCCATTAAAGACTATTAACGGTGATACATCTTTCTAAGAGTTTATAGTTCAATCAAAGACTTTATTAAAGGTGACAAATTTTTCTCGGAGATTATTGTTCCATTAAAGACGTCATTAACTATGATACATCTTTTAAGGAGTTTATAGTTCCATTAAACACTTTATTAATGGTGATGCACCTTTCTAGGAGTGTATAGTTCCATTAAAGAGTTCATTCACGGTGATACATCTTTCTATGAGTCTGTTGTTCCATTAAAGACTATATTATAAGCGATACACATTTCTAGGAGTTTATTTTCCAGTTAAAGACTTTATTAAATGTGATAAATCTTTCTAGGAGTTTATAGTTCCATTATAGACTTTATTAAATGTGTTAAATCTTTCTAGGAGTTTATAGGTCCAAGAAAGATTTTATTAACAGTGATTCATATTTCTAGGAGTTTAGAGTTCCTATAAAGACTTAATTAACGGTGATACATCTTTCTAGGAGTTTGTTGTTCCATTAAAGACTTTATTAAATGTGATACACCTTAAAAGGAGTTTATAGTTAGATTAAGGACTTTATTAACTGTAATACATCTTTCTCGAGTTTATTTGGACATTAAAGACTTTATTAACTGTAATACATCTTTCTCGAGTTTATTTGGACATTAAAGACTTTATTAACGGTGATACATCTTTCTAGGAGTTTATATTTCCATTAAAGACTATATTAACGGCGATATATCTTTCTAGGAGTTTATTTTCCAATTAAAGACTTTAGTAACGGTGATACATCTTTCTAGGAGGTTATAGTTCCAATAAAGACTTTATTAAATGAGACAAATCTTTCTAGGAGTTTGTTGTACCATTAAAGATTTTATTAAATGTGATACATCTTTCTAGGAGTTTATAGTTCCATTAAAGACTTTATTAAATGTGATAAATCTTTCTAAGAGTTTATAGTTCCACTAAAGACTTTATTAAAGGTGTTAAATCTTTCTAGGAGTTTATAGGTCCATTAAAAATTGTATTTAATGTGATACATCTTTTAAAGAGTTCATAGTTCGATTAAAGACATTTTTAACTGTGATACATCGTTCTAGGAGTTTATAGTTCCAATAAAGACTTTATTAACAGTGATTCATATTACTAGGAGTTTAGAGTTCCAATAAAGACTTTATTAACGGTGATACATCTCTTAAGGAGCTTATAGTTCC
>NW_013667621.1:187801-197332 GCF_000517525.1 Limulus polyphemus
GTTCCAATAAAGACTTTATTAACAGTGATTCATATTACTAGGAGTTTAGAGTTCCAATAAAGACTTTATTAACGGTGATACATCTCTTAAGGAGCTTATAGTTCCCTTAAACACTTTATTAACGGTGATACATCTTTCTAGGAGTTTATAGTTCCCTTAAACACTTTATTAACGGTGATACATCTTTCTAGGGGTTTATTTTTCCATTAACAACTTTTCCTAACGTTGACACATCTTTCTAGGAATGGATAGTTCCATTAAACACTTTATTAAAGGTGGTAAGTCTTTCTAGGAGTCTGTTGTTCCATCAAATACTTCATTAACGGTGATACATTTTTCTAGGAGTTTGTTGTTCCATTAAAGACTTTATTAACGGTGATACATCTTTCCAGGAATGTATAGTTCCATTAACGATTTTATTAAAGGTGACAAGTCTTTCTAGGAGACTGTTGTTCTATTAGAGACTTCATAAATTGTGATACATCTATCTAGGAATTTATTTTTCCAGTAAAGACTATATTAACGGCGATACATCTTTCTAGGAGTTTCTTCTTCCATTAAAAACTTTATTGACTGTGGTGCATCTTTCTAGGTGTATATAGTTCCACTAAACACTTTATTAACGCTGATACATCTTTCTAGAAGTTTATTTTTCCATTAAAGACTTTATTAACCGTGATTCATTATTCTAGGAGTGTATAGTTCTATTAAAGACTTTATTGAAATTGAAAAATCTTTCTAGGAGTTTGTTGTTCCATTAAAGAATTTATTAAATGTGACAAATCTTTCTATGAGATTATTGTTCCATTAAATTCTTCATTAACTATGATACATCTCTTAAGGCGTTTAAAGTTCCATTAAATACTTTATTAACGGTGATACATCTTTCTAGAAGCTTATTTTTCCATTAAAGACTTTATTAAGGGTGACAACTATTTCTAGGAGTTTCTTGTTCCATTAAATACTTTATGAAATGTGATACATCTTTTAACGAGTTTGTAGTTCGATTAAAGACTTTATTAACTGTTATATTTCTTTCTTAAGTTTATTTTTACATAAAATACTTTATTAACGGTGATACATCTTTCTAGGAGTTTAGAGTTCCAATAAAGACATTATTAAAGGTGACAAATCTTTCTAGGAGTTTGTAGTTCCATTCAAGACTTCATTAACGGTGATACTCTTTTTAAGGAGTTTATAGTTTCTTAAAGACTGTAGTAACTGTGATACATGTTTTAAGGAGTTTATAGTTTCATTAAACATCTTATTAACGGTGATGCATCTTTTCAGGTATTTATAGTTCCATCAAAGACTTTATTAAAGGTGACACACCTTTCTAGGAGATTAATGTTCCATTAAAGACTTCATTAACTGTGATACATCTTTTAAGGAGTTTATAGCTCCATTGAAGTCTTAGTTAACGGTGATACATCTTTCTGAGAATTTATAGTTCCATTAAAGACTTCATTAACGGCGACACATCTTTCTAGGAGCTTATAGTTCGATTAAATTCTTTATTTACGGCATACACCTTTCTAGTAGTCTGTACTCCCAATAAATCCTTCATTAACTGTGATACATCTTTCTGAGAATTTATAGTTCCATCAAATACTTCATTAACCGCGACACATCTTTCTAGGAGCTTATAGTTCGATTAAAGTCTTTATTAACGTTGATACATCTTTTAAGAAGTTGATAGTTTCATTAAAGACTTTAATAACGGTGATACATCTTTCTTGTAGTTTCGTGTTCTGTTAAACATCTGTTACGACAGCGAAAGTCACGTGACGCTGTGGCGTGCGTGATGAGTTTCTCGAATTATCGGGGTAGCCTGCGAATGCTGGAGATGCCTTTTCGTTAGTATATAAGCCTGGCAGGAAAGCCTGCGAAGAGATAGATTGCAAATCGCTGTGATTTATATCGTGTATTATAATAGTTGTTACTGATTGTGGAACGACTGTGCAATAAAAGTTTGTATCGAGGAAATAAAAAGTGGTTTAATCAAGAAAGGACTTGTATCGCTGAAGTTCCTCGGAAATAATTTATACCGAAAACAAACAAAAAAGCAGATACGTAACACATCTTTCTAGAAGTTTCTAGTTCTATTAAAGACTTTGTTAAAGGTGAAACTTTTTACTAGTAGTTTGTTGTTCCATTAAATGCTTTTTAATGGCGATATATCTTTCTGAGAGTGTTCCATGAAAGACTTGTTTAACTGTGGTACATCTTTCTAGGAGTTTATAGTTCCATTAAAGACTTCATTAACGGTGATACATATTTCTGAGAGTTTATGGTTCAATTAAAGACTTTATTAACTATGTTACATCTTTTAAGGACTTTATAATTCCATTAAAGACTTTATTAACGGTGATACATATTTCTTAGAGTTTATAGTTCCACTAAGTACTTTATTAACTATGATACATCTTTTAAGGATTTTATAATTCCATTAAAGACTTTATTGACGGTGATACATCTTTCTAGTATTTTACAGTTCCATTAAAGACTTTATTAACTGTGATACATTTTTCTAGAAGTTTATAGTTCCATTTAAGACTTCATTAAGGGTGATACATCTTTTTGAGAGTTTATAGTTCCAGTAACAACAATATTAAGGTCGATACATCTTTCTAGGAGTTTATAGTTCCATTAGAGACTTAAGTAACGATGATACATCTTTCTGAGAGTTTGTAGTTCTGTTAAAGACTTTATTAAAAGTGACAAATCTTTCTATGCATTTATAGTTCCATTAAAGACTTTATTAAAGGCGACACATCTTTCTAGGAGTTTATAGTTCCATTAAAGACTTCATTAACGGTGATACATCTTTCAGAGAGTTTAGTGTTCCATTAAAGTCTTTATTAAAGGCGACACATCTTTCTAGGAGTTTTTAGTTCCATTAAAGACTTCATTAACGGTGATACTCTTTTTAAGGAGTTTATAGTTCCATTAAATATTTTATTGTTTTAATTGCAAGAAAGAGTTTGAAAGACTTAAAATAAAAACGGTGAAGACTTTGAACATCTCGCGAAATTTGGATTTTATGGGTTCTGTCCATAAAAACAACAACATAGTATTTCAAATTTAAGGCGCTTTATTATTCTAAGTAGGAAATATCGATTTCTCTAAATGTCTCGTTTCTTTTGGTTTTTAAAACAAACGTATTCGTTTGTGAGTTTTTATTAAAGAAACTGGATGTACATTAGAGTTAAAGTGGTATAAGATAAAAAGTAAAAAAGATCCATGAAGATTTCTGACATCGAGTCTCGTTAAGCTCACAAAATGTAAAAGTTTTCAATTCTAATTTCTCTTCAGTAACAAAACTCCGATTTTGAAGAAAGTTTAAAACTGTTGACCGGAGGAAGAGCGACCAGTCAATAGCACCACCGACAATTATTGGTTTAAGAACACAACGAGTGTCACAGTAATCGCCTCCAAAGCTAAAAAATGTGGGATTTTTCAGCAACATATCGCCCACCTCACCTCTTGATCAGGGATAAGTCTTAAGACTCATAACTCTAAAAATCAGGTTTCGATACCAGCAGTGGGCAGAGCACGGACAGCCCATTTTGTAGATTTGTGCTTAACAACAAACAAACGCTAGCATATCGCGGTTCGAAACTTGGACTATCTGATCTGCTGTCCAACACATTTGCCATTGGGCCACTAGAAGAGTAATAATATAACTGAATATATATTTTTCCGCTAGGTGTTCACTTCAGTTTCTGTTAAAAGAAGTGTAATTGCGCAATCATTATTTTATGTTTAGTAGTATTTTACAAATAGCATGAAAACTCTAGTTAGTCTACGTAAAAAAAAAACTATTGTAAGATTTGTGTGGCGATTATTCAGATCTAAGCAGTTTGAAACTCATAAAAATTCTAGACCATTTATTATAGGGTGTCCGAAAAGTATGTTAACAAATAAATGTCATTGTATTTCAGAAATAGCAGCCTTGAAGATAAGTTAAACTGACTACTAGAAGATGTGTTAAACTGACTACTAGAAGATGTGTTGAACTGACTACTAGAAGATGTGTTAAACTGACTACTAGAAGAGGTGTTAAACTGACTACTAGAAGATGTGCTAAACTGACTACTAGAAGATGTGTTAAACTGATTACTAGAAGATGTGTTAAACTGACTACTAGAAGATGTGTTAAACTGACTACTAGAAGATGTGCTAAACTGACTACTAGAAGATGTGCTAAACTGACTACCAGAAGATGTGCTAAACTGACTACCAGAAGATGTACTAAACTGACTACCAGAAGATGTGCTAAACTGACTACCAGAATACAATGGTCCATAATGTTCGGAAACATCGATTGAAATAATTATTAATCCCTTTGTGAGCAATTGTTAAAAATTGGATAAATGAATCCTTCAGTCCACAATGTTGAACTTTACTTAAGCATACTAACTCCATACAAAAACATTGATATCGCACATGCAACCAACAAGGTACAGAAAATATCTATTTGAATACACGTATACTTCAATATTTCAAGGGTTCGACCAATATCGCTACAAAACCAGTTTTCTCGCAATATCACCTCAATTGAATACCAAATTAACGAGCTCAGGATTCTCGTAATTTCACCTCAATAAATCCCCATACTAACAAGCTGAAGCTACTCACAATTTTACCTCAGTAGTTATTCTCAAAGATTTTATCTTCTGCCACAATATCATTAACTCGCAGTGCTATCGGCAGGTGAATTGGTTTCCTTCGTAGAGCCCCATTTTCACGAGGAAACCAAGCCAGACCTTACCTCGCTGCACAACATAGAAAACACAATAATTAACAATTTTATTCAACATTGAATTCTTAAAGATATGAGTGAAAAGAACAACATTAACTTTGACAGTTAACAATATATATATATATATATATACATCTATTAAGATAATAGGACCCCCATCTCTTCATTTCTCATCCTTCTTGCAATGGAAAACCGTTCAGAGTCTCCTCGTGCAAAAGCTTTCTTTTTCCGTTTTCACGTACGATCTTTAGCTACGCGAAACCAGTAAAGTAGAATAACCACTTATAAGATGAGGTCTTCTTTGTAATCTTGATTTTGAAGTCTATTATATACACCAAAGTTGCGGATGTTTTATTTCTTGGCATCGCTGCTAGTTTATTTTCACTGCAACTGTGGTTATCGAGGATAAACAGTGTTTTGAGTCACGTGTCACACGTTGAAAAACAACAAGTAAAATATATCCCTCGTTTTAAGTATATTAAGTTTGTTTTAAATCAACAATGTTCTAAGACCTGTTCCTGAAACTGACCTCTTGTAGGACGTATTATCCACTCACAAGTCAAGATAAAATATACCCCTCGTTTTAAGTATATTAAGTTTGTTTTAAATCAACAATGTTCTAAGACCTGTTCCTTGAAACTGACCTCTTGTAGGACGTATTATCCATTCACAAGTCAAGACAAAATATACCCCTCGTTTTAAGTATATTAAATTTGTTTTAAATCAACAATGTTTTAAGGCCTGTTATTGAAACTGACCTCTTGTAGGACGTATTATCCATTCACAAGTCAAGACAAAATATACCCCTCGTTTTAAGTATATTAAGTTTGTTTTAAATCATCAATGTTCTTCGGCCTGTTATTGAAACTGACCTCTTGTAGGACGTATTATCCACTCACAAGTCAAGATAAAATATACCCCTCGTTTTAAGTATATTAAGTTTGTGTTAAATCAACCATATTCTAAGGCCTGCTCCTGAGACTGATCTCCTGTAGGACGTATTATCCACTCACAAGCCAAGATAAAATACAACCCTCGTTTTAAGTATATTAAGTTTGTTTTAAATCATTAATGTTCTTCGGCCTGTTATTGAAACTGACCTCTTGTAGAACGTATTATCCACTCACAAGTCAATGTAAATGGCACATCTCAGTCAGTGTCGAACCTTTAATATTTTAATAAATATAGTTCACGTGATTTTGTTTAGCAAAAGTTTCAATATCCGTAAATGAAATGAATAATATGTAGACAATAATAAGGAGCGAATATTGAATCACCAAGACATAGTTATAATTTTTAGCAGTCACTCTAGTTGATAAGAAGGATCCTCTGAACAGAAGTTTTGCGATGAGCACTAACACGACAGAAGAAAACATTCAACGACACTGTAGTTTGGGAACAACAAGACGATACTATAGTTTGAAACGTTTTTTCACACAATATCATTATTTAGCTTTGTGGTGAAGGTGTTTTTTGTGGCTGCTGTCTCTCTTTCGGCAGGTTCGCAAGCTTGTCTATTGCTCTTCGACTTCGACCGCCGTCTGGTGGGTACGAATGTAACCACTTTGCGGAAAGCTTTGCGGAAGTTTTCGGACAGGAAAGCGTACAAGATCGGATTAACGCAGGAATTCATATAAGCTAGAATGTGTGAAGCCACTTGGAAAATAACTCGACTGGGTCGTAACTTCAACTCATATTTGTCCAAGCTTTTGAGAAGCAATACGATCTGAATGGGACACCAGCAGACGGCAAAGATGACGACCACTATCACTACCATCCGGGTAACCCGCTTCTTGGACTTATGGCTCCCGGCGCTGACTTTTCCTCCCGGAGCCACGTGGAACCACAACCTCTTCAACATCAGCACGTACAGGCAGAAGATGAGCACGAGGGGCACCACGTAAGAGGAGAGGAAGAAGGATACCTGGTAAGCAGGGTAGTTGTAGCCTTCTTGAAGGAACACACACATGGAGTATTTATGTGACCCCACATCATAGGTCACTTCGCCATGAGCCGGAAGGACAGGCAAGCAGGCTAAGAGGATCAGTGACCACGTGACTGTGATGGCAATGTAGGCGTTATTTTCCGTGCGGATGGATATTGAGCTGACTGGGTGCACGACGGCCATGAAGCGGTCCATAGACATGAGGACGAGAGTATAGATACTAGCATAAGCACACACGATCACCAGGTACTGAACTATGCGACACCAGATGTCGCCAAAAGGCCAGTAAGGAAGCGCATAGTCCCAGGCTGTGAAGGGCACACAGAATACGATAAAGAGAAGGTCAGCCACAGCCAGGTTGATGATCAGCAGGTTGGTGGTTGATCTCATTAGAGGATTGAAAATGACCACCACAACCACCAGCAAGTTGCCAATCAATCCAACGATGACTATGATTCCAAAAAGGATAGGAACCACAATGCTAACGATCCGTTCCAGCTGAGAACTTGGGATGCTGGAAACTTCTTCACCAGTGACGTTACAGCCAGTAAAGTTAGCAGCCGTAATGTTACACAAAGCAGAGATCATGACTACTTCCGTCGTAGACTCAGCTTCCAAATCTTCTGCTGGCTCAAGAGTTTCTACTTGGATACCCATGTAATCCATTGTCACTCCAAAAAAATGATAGCAGATCTACAGTGCATGCGCAGTAAAGTTCCACTTCAATTCCTCCAGTTGTATAACGTCCCAAGCCTATAGAATATATACAAAAAAGTGAAGAATCAATTGTAACACTTGTATAAAAATAACAGAAAAACATAACCGAACTTCCATATACTTCTTATAAAGAAACTACTAAGAAATTCGTGGACAAATAAGGAAATAAGAAACTACGCCGTAACTAGCGTTGTAAAAATAAATATTCAACTGGAGTCTCTAAAAATATAGATAAACCACTCACAATTTTGTGATATACGAAACGAATAGGAAATCCCAAAATGATCACATATTAATTACTTTATGGCATCAATGAGTTGTTCTTATGCAACTGACTACCAACTTGAATATTTAATTTGTTAACTGTAACTAAAACGATACCAAATTTATATTTTCCGTCCCGTAAAAATGTTTCCCATTTGGTATCGAATATTAAATAGTTTGATCTGCGAGTTTGGTTTGTAAATTGCGTTGGATATTTGCGCACACTAGAGGGAGGGCAAATATTCGATGTTGCCCATCGTTAACTCTTCGGCCATTCTTTTACCAACTAAAAGTGGGATTGATCGTCACATTATAATGCCTGCACAGTTGAAGGGGCTAACTTGTTCAGCGACTGGTTTCATTCCCGCTACCCACAGATTGCGACTCGAGCGCCCTAACCACAAGGTCACGATCTGCGATTCCTTTCTAACTAAAACATATATTGGCTGACAGAATTGTTTTTGTTAACAACTAGACTGATTTACTCTAGAACCAGCTACGGTTTGCTTCTTTTAAAATTATCATGCATTATTTAAACTAGAAAATAATTCGTAATAAATGTAATAACCCTGCTTCTTTGTTTCTTTTAGAGGAAAATCAAATGGGGATATCTGCAGTGTCCACCATGGGTAATAGAACCCTGAATTTTTACGTTGCACGTCCGTAAACTTACCGCTGTCCCGCCGGGGGTCTGATAACTCTCAGGTTGTATGAATTAGATTTTTTATTATAAATCTTTATACTCATACAACAAAAAAATCCGAAAATCCACCAGCGCGAGCATGGTTTATTGGTGAACGCTTTGAACTGGACCTCTAATGAATTCGGGTTCGAGATGTGTTGCTGGGTGCGTTATAAGAGTGACACTTAATCTCACTAGTCGGTTAAGAGTAGCCTGTTTAGGCGACGTGTGCTGCCAACTGTGCTGCTTTCTCTCTGGACCGTAGTTTAAAACTAGAGATGAATATACCTGAATTATAGATATCTCTGACCTGGAGTTCAGCCTATTTGGGGGGGACGACAATGAGACATATAACGAGGCCAAATCTAAAATGAGATTAATACCCAGCATTAGTTTGGGGGGGACGACATTGGGGAGCCCTCTCCCCCGCTATCGCAGGCCCTTTTTTTGTGCACAAAGCGTCACTCAGACGAAGAAATAAACAAACATTATGTTTCTAAAATTAAATGTTATTATTCTCTATTAAACCTTGGATCAATGTCTGATCGTTTCACTTCTAAAGGGTTTCTAGTTATTTATATTTGTTGTATTTATTCCCTCGTAGAGTTGGTTAGTTAATTTTTTTGTTTCTCACAAGTGTAACTAAAATACATTGGATAACTAATTACGTTTTGCTTTCAAAGTAGAAGCAATCTTTTACGAATATTTCTTACTCTAATACGATCACAGCTAACTCTATTTTATAAATTCTAACGTGGTAGAAACTTCTGTTGGGCAAAGGCAACAAAATCAAAATAACGAGATGTTTCCTCATATCTGAATCGTTGTTTAGGATGAAAGTACTAATAAATTCAAGCTTGTGTTAAAGTTGTTATCGTTAAAACAGGTTATTCAGAGAATTGATTCTGGAAGTATTAAATGTTGATGTATAAAATTAAATAAATGGCCTTGAATTGTAAACAAGATGTGTTATTAAATAGTTAGTATACTTATAATGCTTGGTGTTGTTAGGTATCTGCTTGTTTGTTAAATTCCGGTAGAATTTCTTTCCGAGAAACTACAGCGATACAAGTCCTTTCTTGATTAAACCACTTTATTATTTCTCTTCTCGATACAGACTTTTAGTACACAGTAATTCCCACTGTCAGTACGTTTCTC
>NW_013667621.1:197416-215554 GCF_000517525.1 Limulus polyphemus
ACCGTGACTACTGTTCGCTTTATCATACATTCATTTTCCCCAGTCTTTCCCTGCCAGGCTTATATACTAAAAAAGAGGGCGCCTCGAACAAACTCGGGCTTACCCGATAATTCATGATCATTCGAGAATTTCATCACGTGTTACCAGGATCACGTGACTTCCGCTGTCGTAACATTGTATATAAAATCTTTCTTTATTATTCCTTGACAGAGCAATCAGAAACAACCTTGTAACTACTTCTGAGTCGAATTAGGAATGATACTGTTTCACGAGCTTTTGTGGTTAATGATGTTGTCTGTCGCAAACAGGGGGCTGTTGAGTAGCAACCGGTAATTTGTGGATGCCAAGTAACAAAAATAGAACTCGTTATTTGGCATCTCCAGATCAAGTCTTCTATGCTAAAACACCAGGAGAAATAGATTCAACCACAAATGGACCCCGATTTCATTTCCGGTTTTCCAGAAGAAATAACTCGCTATATAAGAAAACCAACACGTCATTCTCCCCTTCGTAGAGAAAAAAGTAATCTGCTGAGAACAGATAGAAAAGAGATGAAGATGTACGTTTACACTAGGAAGAAAGCAAAACAAAAACGGTGATATCCGAAAAACGGTTAAAATTGATATTAAAGGATGCGGAAGGAGATGAGAAAGAAGAAAAATATGCTGAACGAAGTCTACAAGGATGATAAAATGTAAACAGAAAGTCAAAATGGAAGATGAAAAATAGGAAAGAAAAATATAGTTAAAGAGAGGAAAGAAGGCATCTACAGAGAGTTATGTAGCCATATAATGATGGAAACTGCCCATAAAAGAAATATAAACTATAGAAAACTGTGTAAAACGTTAGGAATGTGTCGAATAAAAGATTCAACAGTAGAAGCGAGAGAAAGAAGGAGAAACAGATCAATAATGCTGACTACAGGAAGGATTAGGACAAGAAGAGAACTTGTAAAAGTAAAATGAACACATGTCTTGCTAGATTTTAAAATGAACATATGTCCTGCTTTATTTTAAAATGAACACATGTCTTGCTAGATTTTAGAATGAACATATGTCCTGCTTTATTTTAAAATGAACATATGTCCTGCTTTATTTTAAAATGAACACATGTTCTGCTTTATTTTAAAATGAACATATGTCCTGCTTTATTTTAAAATGAACACATGTTCTGCTTTATTTTAAAATGAACACATGTACTGCTTTATTTTAAAATGAACACATGTACTGCTATATTTTAAAATGAACACATGTCTTGCTATATTTTCATTAATGATTTCTCTTTGTTTTCTGAATTCCGGGCAAAGCTACTCGAAGGCTATCTGCACGTGCCGTCCCTAATTTAGATAAACTAGAGAGAAGACTGCTAGTCAACACCACCCAACTCTTTGGATACTCTTTTAACAACGAATAGTGGGATTAGTAGTCACATATAACGCTTTCACTAGAATCAGACAAGTAATTTCATTTATGATATAGTAATTCCTTTAACCTAGACCTCGCCACGGTATAACTCGTTTAATAAATTCTTTCTAAGATATCTTTTTGTGGAATAACTCATTTCCACAAAACCTTCTCCTAGAATTAATTTCCTTGGAATAACTCCCCTCTTTCGGAACAGTTTTTTTTTTTCCACGAGACAGTTTTTTGAATTATCTGAGAAACTGTTTTGTGAAATAAGTATTTTTAAAATTAGCTTGGAGACTTTTTTCATGGAAACTTACTTTAACAGATAATACATAAAACCTTTAGAGCTGTGCCCATCTGTCTTTACATGAAAATTTTGTATCATTATCAAAATATTATGGTTTTTTCATTTCAGTCTATTTTTCTTTATTCCATTTTAGTCTAGTTTTGATAATGTTATTAATGCAGTTTTGTCTAAAACCTGAAAAATGCAATTAAGTATTCGATGCTTTCAGTCCTACCTTTCCAAAATATGTATGGTTTACTAATATAACGCTGATGCGCCTTCTCAAATATAATTATAAAGTTGACATAATCAAAGTACAATACGTAGCTTTTTCAGCTAAATATAGCCAGCTTTAACAAATATTAATCCCATAATAAGCAGCAAAGAGCAATATATATTCAGAAGTAGGTAAAAAAACAAACACGGAAAACAAGAAAAGGTTGATACTCAGTATAATGCAAATAAGTTTTATTAAAGCTTGTGTGAAAATTGTCTTTAAATATTTAAAGTTCACGTCGCTAGGTGTGAAAAAAAATGCAGTGGGAAACTGTGGTCGAGGCTTTGTAACTTACATTCCAAGTTCTGGTATTGTACGATAGGTTTCGTTAGTAGTACTGTGAAGTGCTCGAGGTGTATGTTGAAGATGCTATTATATTGTTCTAACTAGAAACGTGTAGTATCGGACCAGTAAAGAAAGGCTAAAAAAATACTATATAGATCAGGCATGGCTAAATGGTAAGCATATGGATCAAAGGTTCAAAGTTGGAGTCCGCGTTACACCACTTTTATCAGTGGGCACATTATAAATGTGACCAGTTATTCGGCTTAGAGTAGTGGGCAGCAGATTCTGCTGACTGGGTGCTCTTTCTCTGGTCAGCAATTCTAAATTAGTTACGGTTATGCTTTGAATCTTGTGGTCTACTCTTTAGCTCATGTTACACATCAGATGCTTTGAATCCTGTGGTCTACTCTTTAGCTCATGTTACACATCAGATGCTTTGAATCTTGTGGTCTGCACTTCAGCTCAAGTTACGCATGAGATGCTTTGAATCCTGTGGTCTACTCTTTAGCTCATGTTACACATCAGATGCTTTGAATTTTGTGGTCTGCTCTTTAGCCCACGTTACACATGAGATGTTGTTTGAAAAGTTAAATTTGCCCTAATGTACCCTTTCGCACGAAAATATTTCACTTTCGAGTGACGGTGGGCAGTTTGGTAACAGTCTTGATTGAAATGTCTAAAAGCTTTTGTTAAACTGTATTTCATCATCGCTGCTTAATATTTAAGCATTTAATCAACAGATCTATAATATATAGCATAAGTTAACAATATAAATCTAGGAGGAAAATTATTGAAAAACTAATAGCCATATAAAAGATGGAGCAAGGTTATTAGTGTTCGACTTCTCCAGAACACTGTCCGGATTGGCTGGTACAATTTATTAGCCAGGATGTTCTCATCCACCCAAGATATCTTGTCTACTTTGAATTTCCTAAATTGTTATCAACCCTAAATTCAGGTCACGTAAAATGTGTTGATAAATTTTCACAGGTGGGGTTGTACTGATGTCTTACATTTGTTTGTTCCTTTGTTTAGATTTGAGTCTAAAGAGTCCAAAACCAGCGCTAAATAAACGAAACTGAGTATTATATAACTTTCTCATCCGTTGTGTTAAAGTTGACATATTTTAACGATGATTAATCGCTCTTTACATGTAATTGTAATTAATTTTCCTTGTATTCCGTAAAATTTTTACCCCCCTACCAGCGGCTCAACGGTAACTTTGACGGCTTATAACGTTAAAAACTGGGTTTCGACACCCGTGGTGGATACAGCACAGATAGTACATTGTGTAGCTTTGTGCTAAACAAACAAACAAGCTTTGTCCTCTTTTCCTTGATAAATTTATTTCAATGGATATCCCATCGTAGCCACATCCACATCGTATGCAGTTTAGACAGTATTACTTTTCAAACAGGTTGATTGGCTTTTGAAATGAGCTGCCTTCAAGGGTGGTGGAGGCAGAAAATTTAACTGAGATCAAGAAAAGATTTAATTAATACATGAATAGTAAGGGGTGGTTATACTTGGGAGCTGGAAGGGACATCGTTAATGGGCTAATAAGTTCCGTTTTGTCCCTTTAAAATGTTATGAATTTATGACTGCATTTATTGGACTAAGAACACGTTTTCATTTTGTAGTTACAAGTAATAATAGGCATAGGATCGTCTTCTGATGTTTCCATGGGTTCTATGTTAGTTTTCTATACTTTGAAATAGGAAAAAACACAAAAAACAAACAAACAACTAAAGGCCCGAAAGTGGAAAATCTTAGTAGTTGAATAAGTTGAAGTCAAGTTCAAATCCTTATTTATTATCCTCTTAGTGGTATCAAAAGATACACCCAGCTTTACTGCAATGTGTTTTTGTAGCCACAACTTTCAGTTTCCGGGTTCAGTAATGATACGGTTTCACAGCCCACACCTTTCTAAAACGTTCTATTGTGCTAAGTTTCCGATTTCGTGGAGAACAGTGAAGGCCTTCTTCAAAATGTTGTGTCTGTGACTTTACATTCTTCAGCAATCTCGTTTTACAAATGTTTATCTTCAAAAACAGCGGTCACGTGCTCTTCCCGTCACAAGTTACATTTGTGCTCTTAAATAAGTGGTATTTAGACTAAATGTAAAGGCGATAACCATGGTACTCGTGGCGCCACATATTGCATCTGCAGCAACATACCATTCATTGCTTTAGCATATACAAATCGTTTCTATAAAGGGTGAATAAATAATCCTCTGTAGATTAGATGGTACTGTATGTAAACGTTACCCACTTTTCAAGGCAATAAAAAAGAAGGGTGGGCTGAAATACTGTGTTTAAAGACATGGTTGTTTATCAGTATCTTATGTAAACTTTATCTGCTCTTCGAATCAAAGAACGGTAGTATTACAGCGTTATCTGTCAAGGGTGCTTACTTCTCACGAACGACGTGGTGTGGGCGATGTTGCATGTCAATCTCTCGTATTGTATGTTCAGATTATAATGTGATTAGTGAACTGTGGATTCAGGTTACACACCTACTAGTTGAATTAATTTGAGGCACATCCTAAGTACGAAATGTATATCTCAAATTACTGCAAATGCAAACTGTATTATCTGCAGCTTGACTGTAAGTTGAAACTGTTTTCTGTAATTCTGTGTCGTTTTAACCTTTTAGTTATGTAACCATTTTAATCTTGTATTAACGGTATCTCTATTGTATTGTCTTATGTGTAAAGTTGAGCATGCTGCCGAAACAACAATTTTTATCGCTAGACTTCCTTTCCACTTGTTTTTTATACATATATATATCCTCGGTGGGTTCAATATCGTGGCTTCAAATTCCAGCCTGCTGAAGTAAATAGTTGAACTATGTTCAAGTCAACCGTCGAAGAATAAAAAGAAAAATGAAAGAAAGAGAGAGAAACGGGGATTTAACAAATCTATAAAACACGAACGATAAAATTAAACATAGTCCGAAGACTAAAACCGGATCGTGTTGTCGGTCTTCTCTTTTACCTCTGCCTTATTCACCCTAAATAATAAATAGAAAGATATCCCCGGGAATAATAGACTTCCAATAAGAAGGTTTTATCGTTTGCGCTGATAACATTGGACTCCTTCGCGATGTATATTATATCCGGAAATGAAGGTTGCTCAAACATTACGTGTGCTGTACATCCAGTATCACCTTGAAAAACGTATCATAGGCTGGCAGGAAATTATATTAACAACAGTGTTTAGTTGTGTTTCTGAGCCAAGAGATTTGAATCTCTGCTACTGACATCTATTGTCCCTGCCAGTTGTGTAACTTACACAACAATGAACACGTGGAGTGATTGTAGGCAACACATTATTTACAGCTTCACATTTCAGAAGTACTTGTTAGTAATTTGTTAATACATTTTCCGGACATTCCGGATTACGAATATCATCACAAGATTTGGGAGATCTTAAGTCATGAAGACTTTCCTTAAAACTGAAACCAGCTGTCTGTTGATCATACTTGGAACTGATGACAAAGGTCAACTATAGGATCAACCATGTTATCACTATACCTAAACCATAGGATCAACCATGTGATCACTATAAGTAAACCATAGGATCAACCATGTTATCACTATACCTAAACCATAGGATCAACTATGTGATCATTATACTTAAACCATAGGATCAACCATGTGATCACTATACGTAAACCATAGGATCAACCATGTGATCACTATAAGTAAACCATAGGATCAACCATGTGATCACTATACGTGAACCATAGAATCAACTATGTGATCACTATACGTAAACCATAGGATCAACCATGTAATCACTATATGTAAGCCATGGAATCAACCATGTGATCACTATACGTAAACCATAGGATCAACCATGTAATCAGTATATGTAAGCCATGGGATCAACCATTTGATCACTATACGTAAACCATTGGATCAACCGTGTGATCACTATACGTAAGCCATAGGATCAGCCATGTGATCACCATACGTAAACCATAGGATTAACCATGTGATCACTATACGTAAACCACAGGATCAACCATGTGATCACAATACCTAACTCAGTTTGTGGTATTCTGCTATATTGTGTATTATGATTTGGTCCCGTGGTGGGACAGCGGTAAGTATACGGGCTTACAAAACTAAAATCCGGGATTCGATTCCCTTCGATGGACACAACAAGTAGACCAATGTGCCTTTGCTCTAAAACAAACAAGTATTGTAGTTTGAGATATGTACTTGAAAACTTCTTATATAAAAGTGTGTCCAACAAACCAGTGTTATGTAGATTAAGGACAGAAAACAAACTCGCATTTATTTAATCGTGTGTCTGTACAGTGTAGTTCAGCCAAGTGTAAAACCCCTGAATCTAAACTTGAGACCTTACGTTATTTTTTTCTTTTTTCTCTGAGCATCATCATCTCGAAATTTCTTACACCAAACTATTCTTCCTTTAGTGTAAGTTAAGACTTCATATATATTCATACATACATATACAGGTAACACCCGTGGATTACTGAAAAACTCAATTACAGACGTTCAGAAATAGGACATATGCAAACAATTCAAAAACAAATGATAAGAAATGAAGCTGTAAGCACTAAGAACCTATACATTTTTATGTATTTTTCATTTACGACCTTAGCATGAGGGATTGTATACTATGGGAAAAAATAAGATACATTGAACGTTTCCTCCTTGGTTGTTAAGTTTATGTCAGTGTCTGTGATGAAAGAAGTATCTGAGCTGGATTAGACACAGGAAAAATGTAACATTGTTTTGAGTCTATTTTTCCATGACTCGTTCATAGGAGCGATGCTGTGCTTTAAGTTAATTGAATCTGAACATAATTTAGATATTCAAACATAACTTCTAAACCACGTGCTCAATGTTTCGTTGAGCCTTGTACGATAGAAAGGATTTGTAAAGTTAAGGTTACATTATTCAAGTGTCGTAGGTGTCGCTGTTTTATGTGGTGTGTCATCCGACATCTAGTGGAAACACTTGTGATCAGAATGAATAAAATGTTTTACCTTCAAGTGATTTATTGTTTGTTTTGTAAAGTTGATCATACTCTTATACCCAATGATAAATTAAAAACAAATGCATGTTTCCTATATGTAAAGAAGAGATTAATAGTCTTTTATAGCTGGATGTATTATGTTCTGGAAATCATTTTGTCTTTTAATTTCAACTTCTAACTATTTTATCAAATCTCTGCAGTATATCTGCAACTAGTAAGCTAGCTCCCCAGCTGACCACTCCACTAGTGCTAGTTATTGACCTTTGTCACCTTTAATGTCCATCTATTTCCGTGTACTTGACAGCCGGCTGCTATTAATCCTCACTTAGCAAGACAACTTAAGAACGACAATGATGTCGACCGCACGATCTCTGCAAAGGAAATAAATATGTCCTCCACGTTCTGTGTCTCGCCTTTGTCTGTCTTTATTTACCTACTTAGGAAAATGTTGAGTGGTTTACAGAACGGAAGAAAACGGGTTAATATATGGTAAAATCTTATACTCTAGGTTTCTACACAGGTTATTACAGAATAGAACAAAACAATGAGCTTTCCATAGAGTGTGACAATATATTATAGCGTGACGAAATATCATGGTTTTAATAGAACGTGACGAAACATTACAGTTTTAATAGAGCGTGACGAAACACCACTGTTTTAATAGACCGTGACGAAATATCATGGTTTTAATAGTTTAATGAAACAATACGGTATTAATATAACGTGACGAAACATTACGGTTTTAATAGAGCATGAGGAAACATTACGGTTTTAATAGAGCGTAACGAAACACTACTGTTTTAATAAACCGTGACGAAATATCACGGTTTTAATAGTGTGATGAAATATTACGGTTTTAATAGAGCGTGACAAAATATCATGATTTTAATAGTGTGATGAAATATTACGGTTTTAATAGAGCGTGACAAAATATCATGATTTTAATAGTGTGATGAAATATTACGGTTTTAATAGAGCGTGACGAAATATCACGGTTTCAGTAGAGGAGGAGAAAACATTACGATTTATATATAGCGTGATGAAATATCATGATTTTAATAAAGCGTGACGAAATATCAAGGTATCAATAGAAAATTACGAAAAATTACGGTTTTAATAGAGCGTGACGAAATATCATTTTAATAGTGTGACGAAACATTACGGTTTAAATAGAGGGTGACGAAACATCACGGTTTAAGTAGAATGGAGAGAAACATCGCGGTTTTGAAGAGTGTATGATGAAACATTCTGTTTTCACAGAGTTTGACGAAATATATTTTCACAGAGCTTGACGAACAACACAGTTAAAAGGTAGAGTAACGAAACGTGAAGTCTTCGTCACAGTTTAAACAGAATGTAAAAAATGTTAGATGTTTAACTACACGTCGTATTTCACACAAAACATTACGGTTCACACATTGAGTAAAGAAACGTCACGGCCTGCTGCAGATAATCATTTCTTGAATAATTCAGTTGTTTACGACTTTTTTAGCGTCAAGGACGAAAACATAGCAGCGAGGGTAGCCAATTGATGATCTCTAAGAGATCGGTCATAGAAACTTGTTATAACTCAAAATCACGGCTATATATATTCTTACTTGTAATTGTTACTGTAACATTTACAGCATCTCCTTTAGTATAGTACATAACTTGTATGTTATTATTTTACTTTATTTTGTGGGGAATACTTTAAACAGATAATGCGAAAACTTAAGAGAACCCACAGAACGGAAACACTAGATGCAAATAAGTTATTATTATGTCAAACGTTTCAATACAATTCTAACAGTAATAACATAAACAGTTATGGCCAAATATTTATCATCACCCTAGCGACGAGACATAATCAAACCCATATATAGATATATATATATCATTTAGATCTGGTATTCAACGTCGTTTAGTCAACGAAACCACAAAATGACATGACAAACGTCAACCGGAAGCCATAACAGTAGTGTTTTATGCATGCATTACATTTCATTGTTTTAAAAGACTTCTTCAAACCTCTTAGACGTAGACTGAATGAGGCACTGAAAGGTCGAGTTAGGCTTTAGATTACTCTTTTAAATGTAACATTATTCAATCATATAAAGGTTCGTACAAAACCTCAACTGTACATAGAATCTTATATGTAAACACGAATTTCATGAACAGTCGTTCTTTGTTCGTTTCTTGAATTTCGCTAATACCCACTCGAGGGCTATCTGCACTAGTCGTTCCTAATTTAGAAATGGTAGACTAGAAGGAAGATAGCTAATCAACACCGCCCACCGCCAAATCTTGGGCTACTCTTTACCATCAAAAAGTGGAATTTACCGTCGCATTATAACGCCTCCACGGCTGAAAGGGCGAGCATGCTCGGTAACGGGATTCGAACTCGCGACTCGCTGATTGCGAGTTGAGCGGCTAACCATACCAAGCTTCCGTTTTCCGTTTCATTGTAGAAGGAGGTTCTGGTCTTAATAAACATATTTTCATAAGCAGAAAAGCTTCATTTCCTTTAAAGTTTCCTAATATCCTAGATTTATAACATAACAGACTGACTTTTATTGTCCCCCAGTGGCTCAGCGGCAAGTCTTAAGGCTACAAATCAGGTTTCGACACCCGCGGTTATCACAGCACAGATAGCCCGTTGTGTAGCTTTGTGCTTAACACAGAAACAAACTGATTTTACCACAAAAAACCAATCAGAAATAGGTGTAAATTTCCTGCTTATCTACACTATTTACAAAGAATGGATATGATTGGCCGATGTACACATTCTCGGTACAGTTAGCGAGACAGAAATATAAAATAAGATACCATATATCTTATTTTTTGGACTTTAAATTGATTAGACAAGGGATTATTCAACACTTTCCATTTTCATCAACGTATAAATCAGAAGTGTTATAAAACATAAATATTCCGTACCATCATGGTTCCTATACCTGTTTTATCCAAAGATAAAATTAAAATGTATTTGAACACGAATACACAAAGCTGTACCCGAGTTGGAGTAAAACGTTTCATTATTATAATCAATGTTTGTTTGTTGCTGTTTTCTCCCAGTATGTTATGGTAAAAAAGTACAGAACTTGGATAGAAACAGTTGGATTTTTGTTCAATTTTCGCCAATCAAGGGCCATCTGCGCTAATTTTGAAGCGATAGATAACAGAGAAGATAGCTAGTTACCAACACCAACTGCCAACTATTTTTTACCAATGAGTAATGGTGGGATTGATCGTAACGTTATAACGTCCGCATCGCTGAAAGGGTGAGCCTGTTTGGCGACAAGTATCGACCCCGCGACCCTAGCACCATGACCAGGCTATACCAGGTCCAGGGAAGCAATTGCCCAACCCATACAAATATTAGAAAAGCCTGACAAGAAAGTACCAGTTTTCTGAATCTGCATACAGTCCAATGATAGGCGACATATTTATTATCCAGAGGTGGTCCCTGACCTGCATAAGAACTCTAACTCCCTCAGATTATATCTCAGATGTTCGAATTCTAAGACGAAAAAAACCTGTGTGGTGATTTCAATCTCCCAAGAAAGATAAAGACTGATTATAACTTATCAATACATAGCGGTTATACGAGAAAAGGCAGAGTATATAGATTCATTTCGTCTGTTGCTAGATTTATAATGGTAATGAGTAATCACACTATAACTATAGAAACGATAACATGCTCTCTCAGCTTATGAGTACCTTATATTGAAACGATTTTTAATATGCAAATTATCAGGTCACTTGACACCCACAGTCAATATAAAGTCACTGAGGGACAGGACGTACCAGAACTACGTTTTGATGTTGCTTGACGTTTTGTTCATAGTGTGATGCCACTGGAAACTAATCGCTTTTGGGAAGGATGTGTAACAGTATTTTGTGTCGCAAAATATTCATATATTCAGCTGTATTCAGGTTGGGGATCATAATTCCCAAGACTAGAATATCCCTTATACGTAATGACAGTGGAAAACAAAGGAATATGAATTAACTTGGGAAACAAGGACCACCCAGAAACAGATCTGCATCAAGTCGTATGCCAGGTGTGATAAGCATCAAACGGCGTCTTGTAACAGATAAAAATACACTAATACAAAGATTCGTGGCCAAACCCGTCCATATGCCCCAAGGAAGAGTACGAAATATAATCATGCAGTATCTCCATCTGGAAACGAGTTTGGCCAAAAGAGGTATGCGTTCACTGAGATAAGGCTTCCATTTATACTCCTCGTTCAACCGCTGCGTACCTCAAGCAGCTGGAGAATGAAACATGTAGTCATGCTATTCTATACGAAAACATACCGGTTAAATCGACTATTGATTTCTGTGTGGTCGGACTGTTGAAATGGCCTATGGGAACTGTAGTCCTCTTACTTTAGATGGATTATGGAAAGTTACAGAGTGGAGTGGTGTGTTTTGGACATGGCAACGATATGAAGGAGCTTTTCGTAATGAAAACATAGCTATAGGGCTTTTGTAAAGATTCACTGTCTTCAGATAAAGCATGAGTAAACGTGAAGACATGGGCTTTTACAACGTCGTGAGGCTACAAACTAGATTTAATATAACGTATTAAGCCCTCTTTATACGGAAGGCAGAACGTTAACTTATTCATGATAAACAATTGAAAATTATAATGAAAAGCGTGTGCAACAACATAGGTTCACATGCAAATGAGAAAAACTTGTATCTGCCAAATCAGAAGGGATATATATGGATATACATATCACTGATTGAGAAGAGGCTGTAAGTAGCAGGCTTGAACATATCTTGAAACCCGGGTAAGCCAAATGATTCTCCAATTAGGACAATATGTATATATATATAGTTTGAAGCTAGCTGGTTTAATTATAAGTTATCAAAAACACCAAACAAAGACATGCCACAACCTTATCAAAAACACGAAACAAAAACATATTATGAAGTTATCAAAAACACCAAACAAAGACATGTCACAACGTTATCAAAAACACTAAACGAAAACATGTCATCAAGTTATCAAAAACACTAAACAAAAAAATATCACAACGTCATCAAAAACACGAAACGAAAACATGTCATGAAGTTATCAAAAGCACTAAACACAGAAATATCATAACGTTATCAAAAACACTAAACGAAAACATGTCATGAAGTTATCAAAAACACTAAACAAAGAAATATCACAACGTTATCAAAAACACGAAACAAAAACATGTCATGAAGTTATCAAAAACACTAAACACAGAAATATCATAACGTTATCAAAAACACGAAACGAAAACATATCATGACGTTATCAAAAACACTAAACACAGAAATATCATAACGTTATCAAAAACACGAAACGAAAACATGTCATGAAATTATCAAAAACATAAACAAAGAAATATCACAACGTTATCAAAAATACGAAACAAAAAGTTGTCATGAAGTTACCAAAAACATCAAAGAAATATCACAACGTTATCAAAAACACGAAACGAAAACATGTCATGAAGTTATCAAAAGCACTAAACACAGAAATATCACAACGTTATCAAAAACATGAAACGAAAACATATTATGAAGTCATCAAAAACACGAAACAAAAGGATGTCATGAAGTTATCAAAAACAACAAAGACATGTCACAACGTTATAAAAACAAGAAAGAAAGACATGTTACAACGTTATAAAAACAACAAAGACATGTTACAACGTTATCAAAAACATCAAACAAAGACATGTTTCACATTATAAACATGGCATTACGTTATAAAAAAAACGAAAAACATGTCACAGCATTATCAAAAAACACCAAATAAAATCATCTCACAGCCCTAAAAGACAGGTAATTCATCACAATGCTAAAATACAGCTAATTTTTATTCAAATTAATAGAAAACTATTCTCTTATTGAGAAAGGGGAAGATGAATTGATGTTTTCACCATCTTCTGACGAAATCGAGAAATTTATAGAAAAGTTTCATAAAATTATGTCGAGAACAAATATTTTTGAATAAACGGATTTCTAACGACATAACAAGTTCATTCTTTCTTTAAAAAACAAACCAAAACCTAAAATGATGCAAGTTTTGGTTTTTGATAGTTACATCATCAAACACCAATCTCAGGTTTATTAGTTTAGAACAACTGAACATGTTTACAGTAAAGTTAGGTTTCAATATTTGTTCACTATATCTAAAAATACACTTTTAAGTTTCTCAAACAGTTTCTAATATTGGTTTAGCTTGGTAATGAATCCATTGGCGGACTTTCGTGGCTATAGAGCTGCTTTTATTGCTGACAGCTAGAGCTGATGATGTATGTAAAGTAGGTAAGTACTGTACATCTTATTTTGCGAGAAACCTAACTGACGCTTCTTGTGTTGATTAGAGAACTGAAACCGTAAATATCATCCAATAATATTAAACCATAAGCTTTTACCTTTAGAAAAAAAGAAAGTAAAAATCAAAGTCTTGCGAATAATTTTTATTTTGAAGATACTGTAAACCAACGAAAAAACCATAGTTTATATTTTGAAGATAGTGTAAACCAACGAAAAAAAACCATAGTTTATATTTTGAAGATAGTGTAAACCAACGAAAAAAAACCATAGTTTATATTTTGAAGATAGTGTAAACCAACGAAAAAACCATAATTTATATTTTGAAGATACTGTAAACCAACGAAAAGACCATAGTTTATATTATTAAGATACTGAAACCAACGAATTAAAAACTAACCCAGTTATTAAATATACTGTCCTTACTTATGGTAATTAGAATTAATTGTTTCATCAGTTGGGTTTCTCATTGTTAACAGTATTTTCGGGCGTAATCCCAAGTTCGGGAATATTTTCTGAAGAAAAACACATACACGAGCCAACTCTTAGGAGCATTTATATTTATGAACCTCGACTAGCATTTTTTTAAAGGTATTTTCTTTCATCAATCCAAAATTTAGCAAGTTTGTATCAAATAAAAAACGGGTCATATTTCTCAATAAGAAGAAATAGTTAAAACAAGAACATTGAAGCTATATTTCTACGTGCACGTGCCAGCGAGAGAGCGTAAAATTAACCACCTAATCCCAAGAGACACAATGAAACATCTCCCAAAAATTGAGATTAGTAATGAATGAATATCAAAGTAAACGTATGTACGTGCTAATGCCCATCGTACTAGACAGAAATACGTAGACAGTTTTTGTTAAAGTGTAAAACCAAACATCTCCAACGAATTTGAATTTCAACACTAGAGTAAATAAATAGTGTTTATCAAAACTTGTGGACGGAACTGGTTAACAATCCAGTAGGTTTATGGAATTAATTTAAAGCTAACAGCCCAAAGATATTCATCGCCTCGTGGTAATTACGAAGAGAACCATGCAGTACCTAACTATGTATGCGTATAGCTAATATAAATAATTATCTTGATAACCCAGCTTCGCCGTTTACAAGTTGTATACTGCCATTTCATAACTATATAGACGTTAGAACTTTTAATGACATTAATATCGCTGCATTTTGTACTATATAACACACTATGCTATAAATATTCTATGTAACAATACTGTGGAAACGACCATATCTTAGTTTGGTACTATTAGGTTCTTTGATATTTATTCTATTCTGAATTAATGATACCTTAAAGTCAGTTGTTTTTGCTTATTAGTACAAAGTTACACAATGCGTTACGTGTGCTCCGTCCATTACGGAGAATCGAAGCCCGGATTCTAGAGTTGTGTGTTCGTACATTTACAACTTGTAACAGGTAATAATTCACGAATACAAAAGCCGTTCACGTATCCCAGGCAACAGTTCTCAGTATAATGAAGAAGTAATTCTATCTGTAAGACAGACCAATGGGTGTACGGGTTGACCAAGATAAGGCTTCCAGTCACACCTCTATTTCAACCATCGCCTACCTTAAGAAGCTGGAGAATGAAATATGTAGTTATGTTATTCTATAGAAAGACATACAGGTCAATACTGGAAATTTTATTACACTTATATTAGATGTATTACGGAAAGTCGCAGGGTGGAGTGGTGTGTCTTGGACATGTCAACCATAAAAACTATGCTGTAGGGCTTTAATTAAGATTCATCGTCAGATAAAGCATGAGCAGACGTGGCGACATGGACTTTAACAACGTCGTGAGGCTACAAACTAGTTTTAATATTACATACTCAACCCTCTTTACATGAAAGGCAGCACGTTAACGTATTCTTGATAAACAATTGAAAAGTATAACGAAGAGCGTGTGCAACTACATAGGTTCACATTCAGCTAGGACTCGAGGGGGGGGGGGGCTTTAATTCGTGTTATAGTTGAGCCGGATCACTAGGACTCGAGGATGCTACTCGTCTGACGTACAGCTGTAACCTAGGAAACCTCTAAAGCTCGATCAACTTAATACAAAAAGCATTACGTAAATTGAACATCACTATTAATTAAATCTTTTCTGGACAAATGCAAAACAATTGCTTATATTCTATACTTATATGTGATTGGACGTTTAATAAATAGAAAAATGTAACGAGACGACAAAACTTAAGTGTTTTCAGATTTAATAAACAAGGAACTCAGAACAAGAACACAGTATTAGTTTAGCAACATTAAATTAAATTAAAAGATGTATTAGTTACAAGAAAATAAGAGTTTTTGATTCTGATAAAAGGAAATAGTCTGTTTCTGTTAGGTATTTTTGTTTGGTACTTTGTTGTTGTTTTTTCCTGTCTGAGAAAGTTGAAATAACAGTAGATTTTAAAATATGTTCAAATTCAGTGGCTCAGCAGTGTCTAAGGCTTTATAACTGTGAAACTCAGATTTCTATACTCCTGATGGACACAGGACAGATTGCCCATTTTGCAACTTTATGCATAACAACAAGCAAACCGTTTGGAAGAACCTATTTGAGTTTTCAACTGAATCAAAAATATTAAAATAATTCATAAGTAATATAATGTGTTTTATATGGTAAAGTGTTTGAGTTATAGATCGCTGTTATAAGATTTGTTTAGGTAAAATACGTTTCACTGAGACCATATACCATAAGAGTCTAAAATTAATAAGTAATTTAAACATTTAAGTAGTAGGTTTAATGAAGTGCAGAACACTAATTAACACTAATTTTGTGGTTTGCCTAATAAATGCTTAACCACAGAATAAGTGCAGAAAATGTAGTGTAAATTATTTTATCTTAAACAGATTGTTCTGTTTGGTGTGTAAACCTAGACAGATTGTTCTGTTGGGAGTGTAAACCTTAACATATTCTCCTGTGGGTGTAGAAACCTAAGCAGATTGTTCTGTTGGGTGTAGAAAACTAAGCAGATTGTCCTGTGGTGTGTAAAAACCAAAGCAGATTATTCTGTTGGTTACAGAAACCTAAGCAGATTGTTATGTTGGGTGTAGAAACCTAAGCAGATTATTCTGTTTGTTATAGAAACCTAAGCAGATTGTTATGTTGGGTGTAGAAACCTAAGCAGATTATTCTGTTTGTTATAGAAACCTAAGCAGATTGTTATGTTGGGTTTAGAAACCTAAGCAGATTGTTCTGTTGCTTGTAGAAACCTAACAAATTGTTATGTTGGGTGTAGAAACCTAAGAAGATTATTCTGTTTGTTATAGAAACATAAACAGATTGTTCTGTTGGGTGTAGAATCCTAGATATGTTGTTCTGTTGAGTGTAGAAACCTAAGCAGATTGTTCTGTTGGGTGTAGAATCCTGGGTATATTGTTCTGTTGAGTGTAGAAACCTAAGCAGATTGTTTTGTTGGATGTAGAAACCTAGACAGATTGTCCTGCGGGGTGTAGAAACCTAAGCAGATTGTTTTGTTGGGTGTGAAAACCTAGACAGATTGTTCTGTTGGATGTAGTAACCTGGACAGATTGTTATGTTGGGTGTAGAAACCTAAGCATATTGTTCTGTTGGGTGTGAAAACCTAGACAGATTGTTCTGTTGGGTGTAGAAACCTAAACAGATTGTTCTGTTGGGTGTGAAAACCTAGACAGATTGTTCTGTGGGGTGTAATAACCTGGACAGATTGTTCTGTTGAGTGTAGAAACCTAAGCAGATTGTTCTGTTGGATGTAAAAACCTAGACAGATTGTTCTGTTGGATGTGAAAATCTAGACAGATTGTTCTGTGGGGTGTAGAAACCTAAGCAGATTGTTATGTTGAATGTAGAAACCTAGACAGATTGTTCTGTTGAGTGTAGAAACCTAAGCAGATTGTTATGTTGAATGTAGAAACCTAAGCAGATTGTTATTTTGGTTATAGAAACCTAAGCAGATTGTTATGTTGGTTATAGAAACTTAAGCAGATTGTTCTGTTGGGTGTAGAAACTTAGACAGATTGTCCTTTGGGGTGTAGAAACCTAGGCAGATTGTTCTGTTGGTTATAGAAACCTAAGCAGATTGTTATGTTGGGTGTAGAAACTTAAGCAGATTGTTCTTTTGGGTCCGAAATAAACAGATTTCAACTTCACTGGCATATTTTCACTCTCACGATCAGGATTATTTCAAATTAACCATCAGATACGTCTTCAAATTAAACGTCAGACATGTCTTCAAATTATCCATCATGGTAAATGTAGACCATTCTGATCACAGATATTTCTTTGAAATATAGGGTTACAGGTTATTTAATAGAGATAGAGTAATAAAGAGAGGGAGGAGTGGCTTTATATGTAAAATGTGAGTTGAAGCTATGAAAGATAATAGCAAGGATATTGAATACATTTGGGTTTCTATTAGTGGATATAAAGGGAAAAGGCTTTTAGTGGGAATTTGTTACAGCCAACCAAATGATACTGATAAAAATAGTGAGAAACATTACAATAAGATTAAGATTTCAGTTGTTAATGAAGTCAAAATTATGGGTGATTTTAATTTCAAGTATGTAGATTG
>NW_013667621.1:216279-217710 GCF_000517525.1 Limulus polyphemus
TAAAAATTAACAGTAAGGATTTCTTTAAATACATTAAGGGTAAACAAAATGTTAGGATGGGGTAGAACCCTTGAAGAATGATAAAGGAACGCTAGTATCTGATGATATGAGATTACTGGGTTATTAACTTTTTCTTTTTCTTCAGTTTTTACTAATGAAGATTTAAGCAGTATTTCACATCTTGAACGTTTTAGAGATGGAAACAGGATCGAACAAGATGACTGCATTAATTATGAGCTGGTTAACAAAACATTGGGAAGTTTAAAAAACGATAAGGCTTTTGGGCCAGATATTATTTCCCAAAGGTTTTGAAGGAGGTTAAAGATTTGATATGGGAGCCACTTACTAATATTTTTTACAAGTCCTTGAATTAAGGGCAGGTACCAGAGGATTGGAAGTTATCTGCTAATGTAACCCCTCTTTTCAAGGGAGATAATACAATCTTCCCAGTAATTACAGGCCTATAAGTCCTACATCAGTTATGGGAGAGTTTTGGAAAGTATGATAAAAGATGCTATTCAAAGTCATGTAACAAAGTTTAGAATTTTATTGGATAGTCAACATGGTTTCACTAAGGGGAAATCTTGCCTTACAAGTCCTTTAGCATTCTTTGAAAAGGTTACTGCTTATGTATATGAGGGGCAAGGGTGTAGAATTCGTGTATCTGAATTTTCAAAAACCCTTGGACAAGGTGTCACATAAAAGGTTTGTAAATAATTATCGCTATAGATGTGGGGGATAAGTTAGCAAATTGGATAGAAGAGTGACTGGATGGAAGAAAGCAGTGTTGTTATAAATGGAGTTCAGTCAAGCTGGATTAATGTCACAAGTGTGGTACCTCAGGGCTCAGTCTTAGGACCTTTGCTCTTTTTAATTTAGATCAACGACATAGATGAAACAATGATCAATAAATTACTTAAATCTGCAGATGATGTTAAGGTCTTGGGTGTTGTTAGCTGTGAAGAGGATGCTGCTGATTTATAAAATGATTTAGACCATTTAGTAAGTTGGGCAAATAAATGGCAAATGGGTTTTAGTTATAATAAATGCATGTGGGTTAACATAATTTGAATTATAAGTATAATTGGGATGGGAATAACCTTAACAGTGTTATGAAGGAAAGGGATCTTGGTGTAACAGTTGCTCAGTCTCTAAAGCCACCCAAGCAGTGTGCTGTTGCTAGAGGTAGGGCAAATAGGCTTTTAGGTTGTATCTATAGAAATATTGAATACAAGTCTAAAAAGATTATACTTTCACTGTACAGGTCACTGGTTAGGCTACATTTGGAATATTGTGTTCAATCTTACGCTCCTTAAATTACGAAAAGACATTGAAATATTGGAAAGGGTTCAAAGAAGGGTTCCTAGAATGATGACTGGGATGGAGGAGTTGTCATACAAGGAGAGGTTGAAATCTCTCATTGTTTTCTCT
>NW_013667621.1:218150-220520 GCF_000517525.1 Limulus polyphemus
GTAAAAGAAAGCTTGATAAGTATATGAATGATAAGGGCTGTCTTTAATTTTTAAATTTATTTATTTAGTAGAATTAGTTTCGTTTAAAAAAGCTGAAATGAACCAACAGGTCCCTTGTTGCCCATAAACTTTACGTTATTTTATGTGTCTTCAAACCGACTGTCAGATTTGTCTTCAGCTTAATCATCAGATATATCTTCAAATTAACCGTCAGATATGTCTTCAAATTAACCATCAGATATGTCTTCAAATTGACTGTCAGATATGTGTTTCAATTAACCGTCAGATATGTGTTTAAATTGACTGTCAGATATGTGTCAAATTAACCGTCAGATATATGTTCAAATTAACCGTTAGATATGTCTTCAAATTAACCATCAGATATATATATATTCGAATTGACGGTCAGTTGTATTCTCAAGTTTACTGTAAGTGGTATTTTAAAATTTAATGTCAGTTGTATTCTCAAGTTCACTATATCAAGTATATTTTCAAGTTCACTATATCAAGTATATTTTCAAGTTCACTGTCAAGTATATTCTAAAATTAAGTGTCAGCTGTATTTTCAAGTTCACTGTCAGTCATATTTTATAATTAACTGTCAGTTGTATTTTCAAGTTCACTGTCAGGTATATTATAAAATTAACTGTCAGACCAGCTTGTGGATAGTACCAGATACACCGCTGACATAAGTTAACACAAAACCTCAACATTAGTACATACATCCTGTTACACTAAACCTTAATCGTAAGTCCCGGATAAACTAAAGAGCTGACAAGCAGATAATGACAGAACTTACCGAAAGTCTTTTAGGCTTAACAATCATTATGACATGATATCGTAGGTTTAGCTATTGGTCACTAGAATAATAACTGACCTGTTTGTTTTTTGTTATTGTTAAAAACGGCTCCTCAATTATGGTTTTTTGAAATCATATCTATTTTCACATGTGAAATCAATATTTTTATTTCAAACCTAGCATACTGATTAATTTGGCCAAAGATATAAAATGACAATCTAAAGTATGGAGCAGAAATGATAAACTTAATTCCTCATTTTCAGTAACTCGGTGTATTTCTTGTTCCTGGCGTTTTCCGGTGTCTTAAAAAATGTATTTTTCTATCGGAAGTATCTTTGTAAAAGCGGTGTCTGGTGGGGAAGGAAATATTTATCACAAACTCGTGATAAGTACGCTATTCGACTGATGGTTTTATTTGAAAGTTGTATAAACATCTTATGACCGTAATCCCAGCTGAAAAAGGATTACTTAGTTTGTTCCCAAATTCTGTGCTTTTTTTTCAACAAAACCATTTGATAATAATTTAACGTGTACATTTATTTTAACTTCCTTAACCCGTAAATAAAGCGGTAACAGTTAAAAGACATATAATAGAGATTTTGGTTTCTAGACATTTTCATAAAACTCTTCAGACGAAGGAGCTTATGGGAATAAAACAAAATATTCTAGTTTCGGGAAAGTTGGGTCTTATCACAAAAACGTAAGGGTTTATGAAATAACCTGAGTGCTGTATCTAATACCACCGTATAGTTTTAACCATCGGTAGGAGATCTGGGGAAAGGGGGAGGGTGTACTGTAAGAAAGTTAAATTGGAGATATTTCAGATGAAATAAAGATTTCAATACGTTTTTAATCCTCTAAAATTGTCTATTCCCATTAGAGACACTCAATACTTTGGAACTTTGTCAAACGAACGAAATTAGATACGTATATGCATATTCAGGAATGGATTAAACCTTTTAAATACATATATGCATATGTAGTAATGGGTTAAACCTTGTTTAGCCAAACAGAATGAACTTAAATTAATGCACGGCTCTGTTTTGTTCACTTAGCAGTTGTTCTACAAGTTATCACATGATAAAACTATTCAGATGGCAGTGTACACTATCTTGTTTGTTTGTTGTTAAGGCCATGAGCTATCTGTGCTATGCGAGTATCGAAATCTGATTCTTAGCATTAAGAACCTTTAGACTAGACTTATTGTTGAGCCACCTGGAGGAGGGAGGGGATAATATGTCATCACTTTTCACAAGCATTCTAAAAAAAAAAATGGTAAAAAATATCCACTTATTTTCAAGCACTGTCTTATGATAATTATACTAAAAAAACAAACTCCAATATAATTGAATCAATTGTTCTTTCAGCACAAAAGAGAAACTGATATTATGGTTATCAGTAACTTCTGATCACAGCCACCTACCTACATAGATCAGAACTAAAAATTAACCCAGTAATTAATATAGATAATTTAATAAAATAGACTAACAAGGAGTATAGCATTGTCATGAAACATAAACTTATGATAATTATAACGCATTTATTTATCAGTTAATACCCTGACTTTCTAC
>NW_013667621.1:220987-223599 GCF_000517525.1 Limulus polyphemus
GACATTTTCGGCTGTAATAACAATATTTCACGAAGTTTGGTTAATTAGAAGATTTTGTTTAGTTCGAAATCCATAAATTGTCTACTTTAATCTGCCCTTCCTTCAATAATTTTAGTTATGGTAAAATGTTATTTAACAAAGTCTTGTTTTGTTACGCAATAATACAGTTTTTTTATTGTTTCGTGCAATGTCAAAAACAGAGAGTAAAATTTTATAATTTTTCTATCACTATATTTGCTGAATACAAATCCTAAATAATATTCTGAGCGAACTAACTTTCTAAAAGTGTTTTTATTATCGTGTTAATAATAGGTAGGCAAACGATTTATAAGCATAAGGAAACGTTTTATTGATGGTGCAACATACTAGATGTTTTGACAGGACGTTGGTCTGTCTTCTTTAGGTTCTGTCAAAACGTGTAGTATGTTCTACCATCAATAAACATTTTCCTTATGCTTATCAATCGTTGTTTGCCTACCTATAATTATATAAGCATGATGTTAAGAATTTCAGAACTTGTTATTGAAAAACACACACAAGCAAGAATAATAATTTGGGTAATTATCTTACAGCAAATAATTTTTGTTCAAATGTTGTAAGCTCTTAATGTTTTGTGTAAAAAATGTCGAATGAAAATATATTGTTTGCTTTCTTATACGGAAGATTAAAGGTATTTTCCACCATCCAGTAAAAGGCGTGCCACCATTTTGAGAGATTCATTTAGATGGAGCTAGTGGAGTGAAATGTCTATCACTGTACAACATTTTGTTAATTAATTAGGAAATTATATGAATTCGATCTTTAACCGGCAGAAACGACGTTATCACAAAAAACAGGCGATATTTCTTTTCTCTGACGGCATACATTTTGTTGATAGGATTAGCTTAATGAAGACCACATTGAACCAACTTCCAAATAACATGATTTATTAATAGGAGATTTACCTAATTATCTGAAAAATTAATAATTATAACTTAAATATCTTTAGATTTCGTTTCAGTTGTAATTTTAGAATTTCTTAACCTTTTTACATCTCCTTAGCTTCATGGACTCAAACTGGTTTAAACATCTCCTTAGATTCATAGACCAAAACTGGTTTAAACAGGTCCAAGAACTAACAAAGAAACAAAAATGAGGCTGACATTACCTTCAGTTGTTAATATGTTATTTCTTCTTGTCAGAGTAAAACCGATTTTGAGAATATCGCTTCTCATCAGATATTAGTAAACAAACCACCAGAAAAACTTTGCAGAGACTGATATCGTACAAGAACACTGACTAATTAATTGGTATTACTGTTATTTACTCTTTAGATACTTGAATCAAGTTATCTAATAACGAAAATGTAATATTGGTTGTTTTACAGTAATTATGAAAAGTTTTCATGCACTTTACGATGTCCATCTGTCCTAATAGTTTGAGGGTTAACTCTCAAAAGATGGTTTTTATTCCACCAAAACAAACCTAATATCCTGAACATTAGGTTAAAGAAACAACTGATAAATATCTTATAATTTATTTCATCTTCAGATTCTATTACATTTGGTGTACTAAATCGCTCTTTGCCCAAAAGTAGATGAAAAATTAAAAGTAGAAGATCGAGCGGAATCTTATTTTAATGATAAAGTTCTTTCAGAGCAGCATCATAAATACAAGATTTCTAGAAAGTGCCGAGAGATTTGGCTAATTAGTTATTGTTCCAAGATACTTATAAATAGTTTTATAAATAGTCTAGTCTGTAAAACTCGACTTGCTAATTATAGATCAAACATGCACAGTATTATGAAAAGTGTCAGAGTAAAGGTTTGTTTATTTTAGAGCAGAGCCACATTGGAAGTGCACAGTATTATCAAAAGTGTCAGAGTAAAGGTTTGTTTATTTTAGAGCAGAGCCACATTGGAAGTGCACAGTATTATCAAAAGTGTCAGAGTAAAGTTTGTTTATTTTAGAGCAGAGCCACATTGGGGGTGCACACTATTATCAAAAGTGTCAGAGTAAAGTTTGTTTGTTTAAGAGCAGAGCCACGTTGGGTTACCTGCTGTGTCCAACGCGAGAAATCGAAGTCCGTAGAGTTGTCACTGTCCTAGAGAGAGACCACGATTGAGTGTATGTAATTTAGTGATACTTCCATGTTTCCTCTTCTATGTCTCACTCGGCGTTTCAGAATAATGTTTCTCAATAGATACATTAGATACATACTAAGGAACTAGGTTAGTCTGACAGATTTCTCTCAGATTGTGGATGCCATTTGTCTTAAACAACTGCTGAGCATGACGTCCTTTATGTTAGGATGTTTTATATTGTTCAAAGGAGTATAGTACAGAACAGTGGATCTCCATTTTATGAAAGAACGTTTTATCGTGTTGAAAGGGGCGTAGTACATAATATTGGAACTCCACTTTATGATAGGATGCTTTATCTTGTTGAAAGTGGTATAGTACATAATAGTAGAACTCCACTTTATGATAGAATGTTTTATTGTGTTGAAAGGGGTATAGTACATAATAGTAGAACTCCACTTTATGAAAGAATGTTTTATTGTGTTGAAAGGGGTATAGTACATAATAGTGGAACTCCACTTTATGTTAGGATGTTTCATCATGTTGAAAGGG
>NW_013667621.1:224335-225139 GCF_000517525.1 Limulus polyphemus
CAAAAACAAGAATAATGAAAAGCCCAGTTCGTTGACATAGTGATACCATATATATAACATATATCAACACTGATAATTTCATGATCACAAAAACACTCGTCACGTAATAGTAATAACATGCCTTTGTAAAGTCCTCACAGTGTGTCAGCGGCAAATTTACGTACTTACAATGCTAAAATCCGAGGTTCTATCCTCCAGAAGGAACATAGTCCATTGAGTAGTTTACGACAACGATAGATATTTTGTGACATTACCTATCTATAGTAGGGCTACGTTTTGTTCTTTCGAGCAATTCTTTTCTACCACGCATGAAACAAGTAACTGATAACAAGTTTAAAAAAAGGATATATATATATATATATATATATCCATTACACCTGGTAGGTATTACAATAATTTCATACGAAAAAAGTACTCATATATTCAAACTTTGAAAGTTCTCAGAACGAACAGAGTTTTCTAGAGCTCCATCAATATCAGATTACAGTTTCTCATATATTATCATCATTCTAGCACGGTAATTGGTGACAAATATGTAAATTCTGTTACCGTAGCTAGTGATAAATATCTATATTCTAGCACCGTAGCTAGTGATAAATATCTATATTCTGTTACCATAGTTAGTGACAGATATCTATATTCTAGTACCGCAGTTAGTGATAAATATCTATATTCTGTTACCGTAGTTAGTGATAAATATCTATATTCTAGCACCGTAGCTAGTGATAAATATCTATATTCTAGCACCGTAGTTAGTGATAAATATCTATATTCTAGTACCGTAGTTAGTGATAAATATCTATA
>NW_013667622.1:0-5149 GCF_000517525.1 Limulus polyphemus
AAAACCCAGCATTGAAAGTTTCAAGATAGTACACTGTGAAGGTGAAGCAGAAAACCCAGCATTGAAAGTTTCAAGATAGTACACTGTGAAGGTGAAGCAGAAAACCCAGCATTGAAAGTTTCAAGATAGTACACTGTGAAGGTGAAGCAGAAAACCCAGCATTGAAAGTTTCAAGATAGTACACTGTGAAGGTGAAGCAGAAATTCCAGCAGTGAAACTACCAATATAGTACACTGTGAGAGTGAAGCAGAAAACCCAGCACTGAAAGTTTCAAGATAGTATACTGTGAAGGTGAAGCAGAAAACCCAACAGTGAAAGTTTCAAGATGGTACACTGTGAAGATGAAGCAGAAAACCCAGCATTGAAAGTTTCAAGATAGTATACTGTGAAGGTGAAGCAGAAAACCCAACAGTGAAGTTTCAAGATAGTACACTGTGAAGGTGAAGCAGAAAACCCAGCATTAAAAGTTTCAAGATAGTATACTGTGAAGGTGAAGCAGAAAACCCAGCATTGAAATTTCAAGATAGTAAAATGTGAAGGTGAGGCAAAGAACCAGTAGGGAGAGTTTCAAGATAGTGCACTGTAAATGTGAAACACAGAACACAGCATTGAAAGGTTCAAGATGGTAAAATATGAAGGTGAAGCAGAGAACACATCAGTGAAAGTGTCAAGATCCTGCGAACTGTTTAAATCACGCGAGAACGTTACTATTTCAAAACATATAGCAAACAACATTGATTTCGCAACTCAACTCTACTATTTGTTGTATTATCTACATAAAACAATGCTGCTGTTTAATAGACATGTGAGTTGACTGACTCAAACCAATTCAGTATATGACAAAAATGACAAAATTATAGAAAATTCACATTGTTTATTTACAATCAGATGAGTTGTTTTTTTTTGTTTTGTAACGTCCATATAAGCTATGTAAAACATTATCTACAGGTAGTAAGTTTGTTTCGTAACATCTATATAAGCTATGTAAAACATTATCTACAGCTAGAAAGTTTGTTTTGTAACGTCTATATAAGCTATGTAAAATATTATCTACAGCTAGCAAGTTTGTTTTGTAACATCTATATAAGCTATGTAAAACATTATATACAGCTATTTATTTGTTTTGTAGCATCTATATAAGCTATGTAAAACATTATCTACAGCTAGTAAGTTTGTTTTGCTAACTCCCTGTTTAACATTACTTTTATAGAAAGGGTGTGGTTACCACCTGGATTTGCTAATTGTTGCCATCACTATTGCACTTTGTTCCCTATTTGGACTACCATGGTTTGTAGCGGCTACTGTGCTTGCTATGACTCATGTTAATTCTTTGAAGATGGAATCAGAAACTGCTGCTCCAGGAGAGAAGCCTCAGTTTCTTGGAGTCAGGTAATCTGTTGGAAAGGTTTTGATGAGTCTTTTATGTTTGAAATATTTTATTTTCTATTAGATAGAAAAGAGTCTTATAAAGTTCTTATATTACATCAATGAATAAGTCATATATTACAGGAGCTAATAAGCTAAATATTTTACACAATTAGAGGTTTGATAAAAATATAAATTTAATATTTAATAAAAATAATATCTATTATCTCTAATTTTCCTCAAATTCTATTCTATACTTTCTTACCTCACCTTTCCGCTTCTAAGAATTGGTCACATTTGGTTTGTTCTTTTCATAAGCCCTTTTTTCAAGTCTGGTCACCATACTAAAACAAGTAGAACTTGTCATTACATAATCGTAATGATAACCAGGAAAACAAGAATTTTATATATAATATACTGCTTAGTTTTATTCTCTTCTGCGATTTATCAAATAAATGTTGTCGTAAAGCCCTAAAAGTATTACTTCTTCTTCTTGCGTTGAAACTACTGGTCAGTGCCAACATTTCCTCCTCAGAAGGCATATCTCTGGTCTACTTGTTAACCAGAAGAAGTTATTCCTGATAAATTGATAGAAGTACAAGATTCTTTATAGGGAATGCTCCTGGTTTTCGACTTTTTAGTTGTTCATGTTTTCCAGACTCTCTTTTTTTTCTTCTGCCAGGGGAACTTGAAGATAAAAACGTTTAACGTCAACCTGAAACCCAAACCCACTTTAACTGCTTTTCCCACTAACACGTCTACTTCTTATGTTGAGACCATTTGTGCTTCTTTACTTGCTACACTAAACTTGTAAACTGTCACAGACGTTAACACACACAAAGTGCTCACTTATTTAGGCCAGTTGGGAAATGTCAGTAACCTTATTTCATCCTTTCAGCTTTTTCTGGTATTTAAAACTAAAACTCCGTTTTTAGACCCACCAAGACCTTGTGTAAAAATTGGGACTCGATGTATATAGATGCTATAAGTGACATGAAGCATGTGTTCCTCTTCTGAAGGGGTTGTTGCCTTGTGTAGATAGGTGCTATAAGTGACATGAAGCGTGTGTTCCTCTTCTGAAGGAGTTGTTGCCTTGTGTAGATAGGTGCTATAAGTGACATGAAGCATGTGCTCCTCTTCTGAAGGAGTTGTTGCCTTGTGTAGATAGGTGCTATAAGTGACATGAAGCATGTGTTCCTCTTCTGAAGGAGTTGTTGCCTTATGTAGATAGATGCTATAAGTGACATGAAGCATGTGTTCCTCTTCTGAAGGAGTTGTTGCCTTGTGTAGATAGGTGCTATAAGTGACATGAAGCATGTGTTCGTCTTCTGAGGGAGTTGTTGCCTTGTGTAGATAGGTGCTATAAGTGACATGAAGCATGTGTTCCTCTTCTGAAGGAGTTGTTACCTTGTGTAGATAGGTGCTATAAGTAAATGAAGCATGTGTTCCTCTTCTAAAGGAGTTGTTGCCTTGTGTAGATAGATGCTATAAGTGACATGAAGCATGTGCTCCTCTTCTGAAGGAGTTGTTGCCTTGTGTAGATAGGTGCTATAAGTGACATGAAGCATGTGTTCGTCTTCTGAGGGAGTTGTTGCCTTATGTAGATAGATGCTATAAGTGACATGAAGCATGTGTTCCTCTTCTAAAGGAGTTGTTGCCTTGTGTAGATAGGTGCTATAAGTGACACGAAGCATGTGCTTCTCTTCTGAAGGAGTTGTTGCCTTGTGTAGATAGGTGCTATAAGTGACATGAAGCATGTGTTCCTCTTCTGAAGGAGTTGTTACCTTGTGTAGATAGGTGCTATAAGTGACATGAAGCATGTGTTGCTCTTCTGAAGGAGTTGTTGCCTTGTGTAGATAGGTGCTATAAGTGGCATGAAGCATGTGTTCCTTTTCTGAAGGAGTTGTTGCCTTGTGCCACTACCGAAGTCACACATTTAACAGTTGTTTGGTAAGACACATTATTTTGTTTTAAACATCGTACAGCCGATCGATAACTAATACAGTAAAACAAATAATAGTTTCAGCTGGCACCAAGTTTTCATTAGCGTTTCTGTTTACTAGAAGCATCATTTCGCCCTTTTACCAATTGCTTTTTTAAAAAGTACCCACTTGACTCGCGAACAGTATGAAGTTCTGAAACAGCTACTTGTGGTATAAATCATTTATTTCTGTACAACGTTTCGTATCTAACAGTGAAACGTGATTACACAGAGCATTTGAGGTACAAATACATCACTTCTTCTTCATCGGGATTCGGTCCATGTTTTGGACCAGGGATTGTGAGGTTCAGTGTTCACCTCTTCCTCCCTCTAATCATGCCTAAAATAACAATAATTCAGGAGGGAGGAAGAGGTCTAGATTTTACCTGACCTCCCCATGTCTCCAAAGATCTAAAGCCCGATGCCGTAACGAGAATCTATTTAAAAGGGTTTTTTTTTGTATGTAAACATAGGATTTTGTGTGTGTGTATATGACTGCTAAGCGAAACAACATTGTGAACACGGACCAATAGTGCAATCATGCATAAATGAACCTAGTGAAAATATACGAGATAATATTACCCCATGAATGAGAAATGGCACGAAAGAAGTATATTAATTAAAAATAGATTCAAATTGTAAATACATCCATTCAAATAACTGGGTTAATAATACTACCTCCCTCTGGTTTAAAATGTAATTAACTTAATACAAATATAATGGCGCTCATGATGTATTATTAATGTTAGGTTTTAGTTCTTTGATTCTAGATGTTTCCAGATTTCTCTGTTTGTTTTGAAGTTTCGTCTATATCCAATATTTTAATCTTTTTAAAGTTTATTTCGTGTTTTTATTCAACCATATGTTCATTTACGTTTGATATTTTCCGTATTTCACGTTCCTTGCATTGGTTGTTATTTTCCTACATAGCATCTTTCACATTCTAAACATTCTATTTTATACACTGTGTCATTGCTATATTCTTCATTATTATATAACCTAGGTAGAAAATATTTAAAATTAATTCCTTTAGTTACGATTTTATTTTTTTACGTTTAGTTTGTGCCTTTTTGATTAATTTGTACCAAAATCTAATTAATTTTTCACTGATAAAGCATAAAACATATTTCGTCTCTTGCACTTCTTGTGTGTATTTATCAGTTCTATTGTTGTTCTTGTATAAGTTTTGGTTCATTGTTTTCTTTATTGCGTCATCAATTATACTTAGGGCCCTCATTTTTTTATCTTGAAACATTCTCTTATGTTTTGAATTTCGTTTTTCACGTTTTCATTGGTCCACAGTCTCAGTACTGGTATTATACATCCTAATAATGTTCCGATTTTTATTTTCTTATCGTGTGCGGAAAACCAATTTACATAAGTTCCATCGTGAGTCTTCTTTTGTTGAATTTTCAAACTAGATGTTCAATAAACCACATCATTTCTACTGCGCATGACACAAGGTTTTAGTGTCTTACATTCAAAAATTTATTAAACTACTTTTTGTTTATGTTATACCAATTAGAATAGCATAAAATTTTGGCTAATAATCCATAATTTAATAGTATACAAATTTTAAATTCTTAATTCTAAAAGGAAATATATAAAAAAATCCTGAATTTCCACTATTGTAACGCACATGACACATTTTGTCTTAGCATGTCATCATCCCTATTTTATTCACCACCCCTCGAAAATGTACGAAATTAAACGTAAAATGCTCTCTATAAAATCGTTATTCCTCAAACAGACCATAATTTTTATGGGCTTCAATTTTGTTTTGTTACAGAAGCTATCGAAGAG
>NW_013667622.1:5463-6138 GCF_000517525.1 Limulus polyphemus
ATAATTTAATAGTATACAAATTTTAAATTCTTAATTACTAAAAGGAAATATAATAAAAAAATCCTGAATTTCCACTATTGTAACGCACATGACACATTTTGTCTTAGCATGTCATCATCCCTATTTTATTCACCACCCCTCGAAAATGTACGAAATTAAACGTAAAATGCTCTCTATAAAATCGTTATTCCTCAAACAGACCATAATTTTTATGGGCTTCAATTTTGTTTTGTTACAGAAGCTATCGAAGAGAAAATCAGACCCCTCCTGCCACATTCTCTCTTTCACAATTGGTTGATAGTTCTTTCTTATGTTTCTTTATATATTATTTACAACCAATAGAAAGTCAAGGTTTTCATCTATCAACTGGCGTTTTGTATAACATTGTGTTCTGAACAGATAACCGTCAATGTAACTCGGAGTAGCAATTGTGTTTTCGTGGGAAAGTTAACGACTAGCTTGGATGAATTTGTAAGGGCTCTTGTCTCATAGTTAGAAAGTCAGGAAAATTTTTGAAGTAAGTGATTTTGTCTGTTTTTTCCTTGTTATTAGTCTGTATTCTTTATTTAAGTAAATAAAAATTGTTAAGTGCTTTACCATAATCGCTATAAAAATTAAGCTTAACTCTACTCGACAATGGAGGGCAAGAAGAAAGAAGATAGGGTAAGTACTTTA
>NW_013667622.1:6454-10806 GCF_000517525.1 Limulus polyphemus
AAAGTACGGATCTTTTAAAGTTATTTAAGACTAGAATAGTTAAAATAAGTAATAATAATAATATAATTAAAATTGTTCACGAAGCACACACCCGAGCAGCTCATAGGTAATGTAATTCGATAGCGTAACGTGAGCTGTACGTTCCCCGAGTGATTTACAACTTATAATGGCGCGGAGAGCAGTTAGACACGGTTCATAGGGCAATAAAACAATAAAATTTGATTATAAATAGATGTATAATGTTACGAACTTAGAGTTACTTAGGATAAACGAATGTAGTTTCAGGTTACAATTTGAAGTTATACTAGAAAGAAAAGAAAGTTAATTTAGATTTTTTGGTGGTCACGAGATCGGTCGAATTGACCGATCCAGTTTTGAGATTAGGGTAGAGAAAATAACATAAACTATAAGGATTTAGTGAAAAAAAACGTTTGAAATGTAGTTAGGAGGTTTTAGGGATTACACAAAGGAATTTTGAGATGGCGAAAAGTATTTTTAATTTTAACATGAAAATTACTTTTCACGCGGATTATTCAAAACAAATATTCAATATATTCATAGACAAAACTTTATTCTATTTTATTAAAAGTACTTCACTAAGAAATATGACTTTTTGTATGTGAAAGACTTGTAATATTATCTGAAAGACTGCCAAATTTCGTGAAGATATACCCAATATATAGAGAGTTATAAGAATTAAATTGATGTCAACTTTAAACGAGTACAGAAGGTCACGTGACTCGGTCAAATCGATCGACCGCGTGTCGAAAGATTTAAAGCCACATAGGATATCATCAACATATATCCAGAAGAAAAGTGGTGGAAATGTTTATGTATTAATGTCTCTATGCTGATGAAGAATAATGTTGGTAATACTAGAGATAATTGTGGACATTCCATTGATAACACTGGATACAATGGTAGACATCCCATTCCTAGACCTCGTCTTTATACATTGAAGATTTTTTATCCAAACACAAAACAGTTGCTAATGTAATTCCAATAGTTGCTTCAAATATTCCAAATTTATTTTTTTTTCTTTGTTTTAATCTATATTAATTTTGTTTAATGCTATTACACTGGCTTTTTCCACTGGTATTTGAGTGCACACTCACTCTATATCGAAGCTACATATACTGCTATAAGACAGTTTTCTCAATTTGTGTGTTTCGTTCTAGTTATTTACATAATTCATAAGTGAATCAATCATAGGTTAATACGGTTGCTCTTATTCAGAAATGTTCTTAAATATATTTGGTGCTCCATATAGCTATGGTATTCTTGCATTTGTACTTCTTAAAAGTAAATAGATAAATACTTGTTAAACAAATGTTTAAACAACTTTGTTTAACTAAATAAAGATCAATAATGGCTGGAGACGGCTTGAATGGGTAATGAAGAAAAACTTTAATATAAGTTTAACATGACAGCAAATGTACAACGTTTCGACAAGGTTTTGTCATCATCAGGTGAAACGTTGTCGAAACGTTGTACATTTGCTGTTGTATTAAAGTTTTTCTTCATTACCCATTCAAGCCGTCTCCAGCCATTATTAGTCTCAAAGTGGGTTCCTCGTCATCGAATTTAAATAAAGGTCAGTTTTGATCAAATTGTGCTTGTTTCAAATATGCAATTAGTTTCCATGATAGATATGTTAGCGATAAATCTATGTGAGAAGAAATAATGATGTGGTTTTTTAAACATAAAAACGTAAAATTCACAATAGAAAAAGAGGAAAATTGTTATATAAACTTCCTAAACGTGAACACAAAGAAAAGGAAAACAGTCTGGAAATTCACCAAAAGAAGACTATGGAACTTATGTAAACTGGTTTTCCGCTCACGATAAAATAAAAATAGGAACATTATTAGGATGAATAATACCAGTACTGAGACTGGACTAATGAAAACGTGAAAAACGAAATTCGAAACATAAGAGAATGTTTCAAAGTAAAAAAATGAGGACCCAAAGTACAATTGATGACGCAATAAATAAAACAACAAACCAAAATAAAATTAACATACACAAGAACAACAATAGAACTGACAAATACACACAAGAAGAGCAAGAGACGAAATATATTTATGGATCAGTACCATTTTTATGTTTCATTAATGAAAAATTAATTAGATTATGGTACAAATTAAGCAAAAGACACAAACTAAACCCGGGACTAACGTTAAAAGTTTTCTACCTTGGTTATATAATAATAAAAAATATAGTAATGACACAGTGTATAAAATAGAATGTTTAGACAGCGAAAGTTTATATATAAGAGAAACAGGTGGGAAAATTACGACCATAGGCTTATTTGTAGTTAACAACAAAGCTACACAAAGAGCTATCTGTGCTCTGCCCACCACAGGTATCGAAACCCGGTTTCTAGCGGTGTAAGTCCACAGACACACTGTTGTGCCACTAGGGGCACGACCATACGCAAGGAACATGAGAAACGTAAGGAGTCAAACGTAAATTAATATAAGACTGAGAAACAACAAGAAATAAACTTTAAAAATATTGAATATAGAGAAAAAAACCAAACCCAAAAAAATAAAAAATTTGGAAGCAATAAGAATAAGAAAACTAAAACCTAACAATAATTAAACATTAGGAGCGCCATTTATTTCTACTAATTAATTACATGTAAAACCAGAGGGAGCTAGTATCATAAACCAATTATTTGATTGGATGTATTTGCAATTTGAATGTTCTTATACCCCAAATGATTACTGTTTCACTGTTAAAGACGACACGTTTAACATAAATATGTATATATTTTCCCACAAATAGTTGTTTCAAAGCTTCATATTATCCTTTTACTAATGTTTCATTAGACCCATTTGTGTGTAATATTTCAACCTAGTTAATAATGGTTGTTTCATTATTACCCATTTTACAATATTTGGATAAGCTACACCCATCTTTTGTAATTTAATCTGTCAAGCAAGGCTATAGAATGGAAACAGTTTTAAAATTAATATAAATATATCATACTAACCCATGAATTGAGCAATAGCAAGTCTGTCCGAATTATTAAAATTTTCTTTGCGTTGTCCAGGCTTTGACTAGTTGATTTTTCAGTTACTGTAGGTAACTTATGGTGGCTTTAGAAGTTGGAAGACACTGTTACCTCATTCTTAAAGCGATAGGTATATTTCACGAAACAAAGCTTGGTCCTGCACCATAAATCTTTTCACCAATATGTCCTATCTTACCATAAGCAGCATGCCCTTATAAGCTTTTATTTCAGGTGCTTCATATTTAAATGGCAAAGTATTTTCATAACTCACCTTTCGCTGTGGAATCTCATCACATAATTCAGTTGTAACATTAGATGCTAATAAATTAACGGTTATGATCAGCATCTGAATGGTCAACTCATTCCTTCATGTGAAGAATCATCTTCAGAAAGTTCTCTAGTTCTTCTTATAGCATGAGAATTGGCAGAACAACTACCTATTTGTTTTGAATAGAGGATCAAAGGTCTCTTTCATCTTGATCCTAACTATTTTCTTACTCTGAGGATTACGTGTTGAATTAGCCTATACTGACTAAATCACTAGTTTGATGACTGAAAAAAAACCCAAATACTCTGAAGTGAATGTTTTAAAGTTCTCGTTGATATATGTTTTCTTTAGAGACTAACATTTATTGCCTGTACAGGAACATTCGTTTTAATTACACTGTGTCAACAGATTAGTCCTATGTTTTTCCATTTCCTGACCTAATTCATCTCAAGATGTAGTTGATTTGTTAAATTTTCTTTAAAAAACCGATGAAAGATTGAACATCGACTTAATCAGCCCCAGACAATGGCAAGCCTCTTACAGAGCCCGCAGCTAAACCCTAATGCAGACATATTCAGTCCCGTTAGAAGTCACATCCCAGATATGAATGTCAGTAATAGGAGTGATCCAGTGCGAAGGAAGCCACAGGAATTCGATGGGAAGGCACCGTGGGAAGCACATAGAGCACAATTCGAGCTACTGGCAGAGATGAATGGATGGACAGAGGAACAGAAAGCTGTATATCTGGCAACGAGCTTGAAGGGACAACCACTGGAAATACTTGGACAGTTGACAGCAGCCGACAGACACAACTATAGAGCACTGGTAAAGGCTCTGGAACTCAGGTACGGAACCCAAAACCAGTCAGAAGTCTACAGGGCTAGGTTCAGGACGAGAGTCCGTGCTAAAGGGAGAGCCTGCAAGAGCTGGCACAGGACATGGAAAGCATGGCACACAACGCCTACCCAACTGCACCACCCGATCTCCTCAAGTTGTTTCTGAGGGATCAGTTCGTAGATGCCTTGGACAGTCCAGAACTTAAGATACAAGCAAAGCAAACATACA
>NW_013667622.1:11736-13859 GCF_000517525.1 Limulus polyphemus
AGTACGGAAGAAGATACCGTACCGTAAAATTAAGAGACAGTTGTAATTGTAATTTTGTGTTTGTAATTCTGTACAGTTAATTAAGTTATTGTTGATTGTTATTGGTTTATTGTAAGTAGCAATTGTTCGGGACGAACAATATTAAGGAGGGGGCAGTGTTGCGTCATCGAGGTCACGTGACTGGTGTGGCGCCACCTATTTTCTAGAACTATCCTGTACCTTGACGAATGCTCTAGTATTTACTAGATATAGGGTAGTCTGGTATATGAAAGAGGGTGACAACGTGACGGAATAATAATGTAATGTGTGTGTAGATAGTGAGTAATTGAACTGCAGTCAGAAGTATTGTTGACGTTCGTTGATATAGCGTTTGTTTTAGCGCGATTGTTGAAAATAAGTGTATCGTAAAGTTGTATTCAGGAAAGAATAAACCAGTTTTATTAAGTAAGGACTTGTGTCGCTAAAGTTTCGTCGGAACGAAGTTACGGAAAGTTAATTAACAAACAGAGACGTAACAATATATTACTTTAATGAAGAAACTCAAAACATAGAATTTAGGACTTAACCAAAAATATTTGTAGGTTGATGGCCAGACATAAATGAACCATGTTTCTTGAAGTGTCCTTGATGATTACCAGTGAAGGATATATGGTATTAAAGAGTATACTATATGTCTTCTTGTTTTATCCACAGTGTTATAAAATAGGCCCGTCTTTGATGGAGAACTTGCATTGGTTACTCCTGTCACTAGAAGCTGTTGCTGGTCTAATCCCTTCATTGTTTATGTAGATAGAAAATAATAGCAATTCTGTAGACTAGATTCAAAGAGGGATAGATTGCTTTTCAGTATGAATATAATTCATACTATTATGTATGGTCTGTTTCAGAACCTGAAACAATGAACTGGGACCTAGCCAGGACCAGAAACAAAGTATCCAGTCAACATTTGTCATTTTATAAAACATCTGTTTCTTCCATGAGATAGCAAGCTCATGATTTGTAACCAAATCACTTGAACTTTGTGATGTGTTAGGACAGGAGTAAAATCATCCTAATGGATTTGAAACATCAAAATGTTTATATTAATATATATATATATATATGTTGTTAAAGTTTAAATCGAAGCCTGGGGTACGACTTCTTGTTCAAGTCTTTTTGTTTTGTATTATCTTTGTTCTCCAAGTTGATCCATATTCCTTTCTTTTTTACTGTCATTATGTACAAAAGATATTCTCGTCTTAGAAATTCTAAATCTTCGGTCGTAACACATCTTTATTATTTTAGATTAGGAGTATTTTATGTCCGAAAGAACTGCTGTATATCCTTCCCCTAACGCACAAGACAATTTCACAATTTAGTTTTGCTATATGTAATTCCACCACTACTTTATATCACATCCCAACCCTAGCAGGTCTACTTTATAATGGCTGTAGCTGTCACATAGATATGCAAATCCTGTTAATATTATGTAATCAACTCTCTGTAGAACAAAGTGTTGAATAATATTAGCAACAAAGGTCTGGATGGCTTTTTTTAGGTTGTTAAATTAAAATACCCAAAAGTTATTTGTATTTAATAAAGGAATACATTCCTAAAACGAAACTTTCAATAAATATACAGGATACAGGTGATACAAAACGCTTTGATGCTGAAAGAATGTCATAAATAAATCATAATCTTCCCGTTTTTCATGTAAATGTTTCCTGTTTTATTGTAAGACCTGTCAAGTAAATAAGTCGTTACAGAACAGTAAACTCTTATTATTACAAATAATCTTAAGATAAATTAATTTGTAAAGTTTTTTGGTGTACAAAACTTGCAGATAGCTTTTATATGCGGAAACATCTGTTAGCTGAGTTCTTGCACAGATCTTAAAATATAACATTGATAAACGGAAACATCGGCACATGTAGATCTTGAAAGTTGAGTTATTCAAGACTTGAAAATAGCGTTGATAACTGGACCAATTGTTGGCTGAGATGTTGCAAAGGAAATATCTGCTGAAGCTTTTCGCCAGACACTAATCATAGCAGAACCGTTGGGAAAATCATCTATAGGAAATAATACAGCTTATAAAATGAGTTAGATCAACGTAGGCTGGTATGGCAATCACTGATTGGCAT
>NW_013667622.1:13946-17039 GCF_000517525.1 Limulus polyphemus
AGAACTTTTGTTTTACAGGAGTGACATGATAAGTTATTTTCTTTCACACTCTTAGTTCTTATGGATGTGGGTACATTTTGTTTAATTCTATCCTGCAATCTTTGTGAAGTGCGACCTACATACCGACATTCGCAGTGGCACGAGAATTCATAAATAACCATACTTTTCTGTGTGGTAGGTATCACATCTTTGTGTGTTGCTTACGTGTGAAATAATCACAGTAGGGGTTCACTGCAGGAAAACATTTAGTAATGGCCGTTTTCAATTGTTTTTCAAATTGTGTTGAAATGTTACCAATCCATGGTAGTTACATATCTACATGTGCTGATGTTTCCGTTTATCAACGTTATATTTTAAGATCTGTACAAGAACTCAGTTAACAGATGTTTGTTTCCGTAAATAAAAGCTATCTTCAAATTAATTTGTTTTGTGAATTAATTGGTTTAGAGCTTCCAAAACCATAATTTGAATAGTAAATTACCTGTGACATGAATTTAATCATACCAAACTTAAATCTAAGTTACGCCTGCTTTAAATATAATAACGTAGTTGTAATCGATATAATAATAAAACTGTATGGAACAGGACTGCAAACAAACGAAACGTACCTACTGTATTATGGTGATAATTCCATGATGTTTCACAAGCATGTCCTAAACAAAACATTTACATAAAAACATTGGAAGTGAAAAGTAGTTTACATTTTAGCATGTATTTGATGTGGAAGGTTTCTTTGGTATGCAACGAGAGTTTTGTATTTACATTATAAATGAACTTATAGTATTACAGAGTACTTATATATTACGTTTCTCTTACTGTGCTACTTGACAGTGAGTCTACGCAGTGTTTTAGTTGAGGTAATATATACTGCCTCATAATAAGGACAAGTATATTCATAACCTACATTGGAACTCTTGATAACTTGAATTTTGTCTTTTACATTTAAAATTAAAACTTGTAATGTCCCTTGAGGTTCGAGAAGCAATCTTACACTTTTGGTGGATAAAGTATTTTCACTATCACTCTGAGCAGGAATAAATGACAGTACTAGTTACTGGGAAAAGTGACATCCTTCGCGTCAAAATGCTTAAACATTGTGTCAGTAACCAACCTGTAGATAACTGTATGGTCCCGTAATCAGAGGAGGTTGACTGTAATAATGAGAGTACCGTGGTATATGATCTTGTCTCAGCTTTTGAGGAATAAGACACTGGTAGTACGAATCTGATGAGGAAATGTCAGTGGAGGATCAGTCTGTCTGCTCTTATGACCAGCCAAGATGCTAACGACAGCCTCCTAATCATTATTACTGAGATTAAATGCTTGACCAGCAATTGGGATGGTGGTTTAGTACGTAGACTGTCCAATGAAGGGACCTGTGATACTTTTCAAGCTATCGAGTGATATTTGGTGTTGATCAAATGCCTCACAATAATATCTCAATCTATCTAACAGGGTTTTTGCTGAATTGCTGTGGAACAGTCCGTGCGAAGCTCGATATATACATAGCTAGGACAGCTGAAGTTGTTTATTGAAAACCCTATGTAAAGCTACAACTGGAATCAACTGTTAATACTAACAACGAATTCTGATAAATATGATGAAAAGATTTTACTATAATTGTAGTCCAAACAGTCAGGTTGAGTTTTCTGGTGAATATTAGACGAAGCTATGCCTGTAATAACGTTTTGAACAAACTCACGTTCTCGCGCGTGAGTTGGCACGATTTTGTTTCATGTCACTATTCAAGATTCTGCCTGACAATCTGGCTGGTATACACCAGAGTAGTGCACAATGTTGGGACCCACTGCGAATTTTTTCATCGCGCTTCCTATATATCCGATTTATTATGGGCTTTTATTTAGTGTCTTCGCTTACACATAATTTACTTTAAAAGTACTTTATTTTACACCTACTTTATTCCACTTTACGAAAATAGTGTTAAAGTTACTTTATTTACTACTCCCTCTCTACAGCATCAATGTTTTTTTGATACTCTAATTGCTTCTTGATGGACCATGTTAGAAGTTATTCCTCCTTCCTGTGCCATAATAGTTTTCTTGGTGATACTTCAACACCCAACATAGAACTGACCATGTATTAGGTCGTCAAGAAATTAATGTCGCGTTTTGGAATACTTTCATTAACCACCCCCAAAAAACGTACACCACGTACAATAGTTAAACGAACCGCCTAAATTCACGTTAGTGAAGCCAATATAATGTGTAAAGTTTAATTTCCTCTAATCCCTTATATTGATGGCACACGACGAGACACACATTCGGCATGTAATGCTGATTGAATACAAGAAGGGAAACAACGCCTCTGTAGCCACAAAAAATATCAAAGATGGTTGTGGCAATATTTGAACGTTCGTAAGTGTCGACGATGGTTCAGCAAATTTCGTTCAGGTGATTTTAGCCTTAAAAATGTGATGGCAGGGGCCGACATGTTGAAATTGATATTGATGCTCTAAAGATGCTTGTTGAATCTAACCCAAGGCAACACACTCGTGAAATGGCCCCGAAATTGCATGCCTCTCATGAAACAATACGTAAATATCTAAGAAATGTGAGAAAACTCCATAAAGAAGGTGTTTGGGTGCTTCATGAACTCTCTGATGATCATCGTTTCCAACGTGTAAATGTTGCTTCGTCTTTTCTGATGCGTAATGCGCGTGAACTGTTTTTGGATATAATTGTCACCTGTGATGAAAAATGGGTTCTCTATGCGAATATTAAACGCCAAAAACAATGGCTCGGTCCTAGACAAAAACTACTTCCAAACCCAAAACCTGGACTCCATCCGCATCAAAGGAGTAATTCACTTCGAACTCCTCAATCCACAGCGAACTGTCAATGCAGAGATATACAGGCAGCAACTGGAACGTTTAAATCAAGCCCTTCATCAGAAACGTCAATCGGAAAGATGTTCTTCTTCACGACAATGCACGTCCACATGTGGCACGTTTGACGCAGCACAAGATTATGGAGTTGGGTTGGAAAGTTCTCCCCCATCCACCACATTCTTCAGATATGGTACCATCATATTACCAACTTTTTCGTTCGCAGCAACACCATCTTAATGAGAAAA
>NW_013667622.1:17711-20532 GCF_000517525.1 Limulus polyphemus
CCGTTACATTAATGTGTTTTATTAAAACCTTGATATGTAATTGAGAACATAACTTCTGGTGTGTACGTATTACACTGCTACCTGTGCCAAGAAAGATAATTATCTACATATCAATGACATATTATACTTTCAATCAAATGTAATAATGAAACTAGGTTGTCCGTTACATTAATGTATTTTATTAAAACCTTGATATCTAATTGAGAACATAACTTCTGGTGTGTACGTATTACACTGCTACCTGTGCCAAGAAAGATAATTATCTACATATCAATGACATATTATACTTTCAATCAAATGTAATAATGAAACTAGGTTGTCCGTTACATTAATGAGTTTTATTCAAACGACTATAAATTCTATTTTGACATTAAGCCTTGGTGAATCATTACCCTTGTAGTCGAAGTGGTATTATATTCGTAGTTAAATGATGGTTGGAATTATTAGATTTATATATTTTAAAACGAAATATTATTGGATTTTCAGATATTTCTTTGGGAGGTGAGTGAGGTACTAAGTTTACTGTAGAGTTTAATTTGTAGAAGTAAATAATTCGAATCTTCATAATGCTCTTCCTGATGTTAGGATGTGGTATAACAATCATCTTTATAGAGATTTGTCCACCTGTAACTCTACGGACGCTAAAATGTGGCTTTGCTCAAAATCAAACAACAACAACTTTTACTCCGCTGTAGAAATTAGAGTAATATCAAACGTAATAGTATGTTGACTTAAACGTCTCCAGTGAACAGATCAGGTGCCTCTGCAGAGTTGCAAATTGCAATTTAATGAAATTATTATTATTATTTCTATGTAGCCAAAACAACTGAAAAATTCATTAATTTTGGTATACGTGAAAATGTCTTTAATTTGATAATATGAATTGTTGAAGAATAATGTATCACCTAAAAGTTTTTTTAAGTTGGTTATAACGGAGCTTTAAAGATTCAACGTCTTATTTCGTGTAGGTAAAACAGTTTTCAATTTTCTGTAAAACACATCTAGATGGAAGTGAGTAGACTATTGTATTTATATTAACCTATGAGAAACTGTCCATACAGTATTAAAAGATAACCTAAACTGCTGCAAGTGTCGAACACTTTTGGATGTTAGACTACGTCAAAATCAGAAGAAATGTCCAGACGTGACGTCGAGAATGGACTCATGTAAAGAATAGAAACATATTTTACGTTCTCTTAGTTTTTAATAAATTGTTTTACTTTTTTCTTTATTCTGTTGTTTTAATACTAAGAAAAATACATCTCATTGTTCCAACAAATTTTTGTTTTTGTTGTGTAAACAAATAAGTTATTTTACATCTATTGATTAATTTGTGTTATTTCTTTATTTTTAAACTAGTCAGCTTTTTATGTATGCTGTATCCACCTAGTATAATGATTAGTTCTGAAAAGGTTCCTTCAAAGGGACTTAAAATTGGGCATTGATCCCATCACCATCATAGTCCCATTTTTTTAATTTGTCCTAAGGGATTTCATTTGAATTATTGAAATAACGTTATACCACCGACGTAATTTTTTATCATATTGTTTCATTTACTACACTTTGTTACTTAAACATCGAACCAAATTCACCATTAGAGTTTTATTCTTTTAATTATTATGATAAAGAATTTAATGAATTTGTGGAAGTAAAAAAAATAGACAAAAGTGTGTAGAACATTAATGATTCACAAAATGACTTTATTTTCCCGTATATTATGCTAATTACCTTTTTTGTGTCTTATGTTTAACTTCTCTATGTTGTTTCCATTTTTCTTTAAATCTCCAATTAAAATTTTTTGCAGCACATCCCTATGCCTGTGTTGTTTGGAGTCTTCCTATATATGGGTGTTTCAGCCCTGAAAGGCTTACAGGTATTTTTTTTTTTCTAAGAGGGAATTTAAAAGTAAATTTTTGGAATTAAAATTGTTCTGTTGTGTAACTTGAAGTTATTGGAGTTGAGGTAACTTATTTTCATCTGGCATTATTTATTCGAATCTAGTTTGAACCCACGTGAGTGTACTTCTATTACTTCATGTTCTTATTCAATCAGCTTTATAATAAACAATAAAAAAACAAAAAATTTTACTAACCAGAGATTTCTCCCTCTGTTATTTATACTAATGATTTATTTTTTTCTATTAAATAATATATATATATATTAAAATGCCAAACCGTAAGGAAAACAAATATTCATTATTGCGTTTCTGGTTACATAAAAAATAAAGTTTTCATAAATATGGCCTATTTAAATGGAATTTCATTTGTTAACTTTCATCTGTCTTAAGATTATCCTCGCGAAGAGTGAAAATCCTCACCGTGCCATACAAAATATTGTTTTATATATATATGTATTCACGTATAGAGGAATACATAATATTTTTCATAAATAGCAAATTGCTGCTTGTCTTTACGATCTTTATTTTGAAGTCATTTTTTTCTTTCTATGATTACAGTTCTTTGACCGGTTATTGATAATCTTCATGCCACAGAAGTATCAACCAGATTACATGTTTCTCCGCTATGTAGAGACGTTACGGGTTCACCTATTTACGTTCATCCAATTGGCCTGCCTAATTATTTTATGGGTTATTAAATCCTACAAGCCAACATCTATTGCTTTTCCTCTCATGGTAAGATATGGTGCATTATTTAGTAAAGACACATTCATGTTTCAGTAATGGTAATACATGGTCCATTAGCTAGTGACTACACATTCATGTTTCAGTAATGGTAATACATGGTCTTTTAGTCAGTGACTACATATACATATTTTCAGTAATGGTAATACATGGTCCATTAGCTAGTGACTACACATTCAT
>NW_013667622.1:21362-23123 GCF_000517525.1 Limulus polyphemus
CATTAGTTAGTGACTACATATCTATATTTCAGTAATGATAAGACACAGTCCATTAGTTAGTGACTACATATCTATATTTCAGTAATGATAAGACACAGTCCATTAGTTAGTGACTACATATCCATATTTCAGTAATGATAAGACACAGTCCATTAGTTAGTGACTACATATACATATTTCAGTAATGATAAGACACAGTCCATTAGTTAGTGACTACATATTCATATTTCAGTTTAGTTTTCCTTCAGTTTTAGATATAATTTCATTTTTTATCTATTCTTTACCTGAACGGCACACCTTATGCATCAAATGGGTTGAACGCTAGGTTTAGGTTTAGTCGTCTTAATTTTGACCTCCTGCCAGAGACAAACACAGCAATTAAAAGAACCCGCCACTACAATGGTTTCGTGCATTTTTCAACCAACAACAAAAATTCATGCTCACACTGTGATGCACCCACAGCTGAGAGAACTGTGCGTGATCAGAGCCAATACCATGTGAAATGAAATAGCTTGGTATGCTATTCACTAGGCTGTGTCCAGAATATTCATAACTAGTTCAAAGAATGCTATTTCTTTCTCCTTGCATATTATCCTGAATCATTTTTAAAGAAATACGTCTACAATTTTGTATTTGATTTCACAACAGTGGAAAGGTTCAGGCCCGGAGCTAGATTCGGTAAACCTTTGCTTAAACTAATCACAACGTTTAATGTAAAATTTCTTACTTTAGACATTTTTCATCTGTAGTTAAGATATCTGGATATATATATTCAGCGGAAATCGTGTACCTAAAAACATCCATCTGTGACATTTTATTTCGTCATCAAAGACGTCTTCAACTGGATTATTTTTGGAATGCAACTACTCACTCGTTTAATTAATAGTTATTCAATCCAAAACGTAAGTTTAACTTACCTTAGAATACCAAAAACTATATTATTTTCCAATACATATCAAATGCTCTTAATGTTAAAACATACTCAAATAAGGGACGATCTTGTTGACAGTTTGAAAGAGTTGAAGCAATAAATCTTTATATTGTTACGTCTCTGGTCGTTTGTTAATTTTTCGTAGAAATTCTTTCCGAGAAACTTCAGCGATACAAGTCATTTCTTAAATAAAACTAGTTTATTCTTTCTCAATTCAACTTTGCAATACACTTAATTTCCACAGTAACTTTAACTTAAACACACACTATAATTCACCACGATTCACGGACTTTACTACCGCGCTTGACTGAATTGTCTGTCTCTGCCTGTCTGCCATTCTATTATCGATTCATTGTCTGGCACACTTATATACAAGAATACCGCACATCTAGCAAACACTTGAGCATTCACGAACCTTCGAGAATATCATGACGTGTTACTAGCGTCACGTCACTTCCGCTGTTGTAACACTGCCCCTTCCTTAGTATCGTTCGTCTCCCGAACAATAGCCACTTACAATAAACCAATAACAATTAACAATAACTTAATTAAATGTACAGAATTTACAAACACAACATTAAAATTCAACAAAGTCTCTTAATTTTATGGGACGTATCTTCTTCCGTACTGGTCTCCGTCTCGTTGGCTTCTGCTTCATGTGGGATTCATCTGCTTCATCAGTAAATGTCCTTTCGTCAGGAACAGTCACATCAGTGGCAGTAACTTCATCAAGAGCTTCACCGTTTCCCTTCTCAAAACTGAGTAGAGTTTCTTCTTCGATGGTGGCTTCTTCAGGTGGCACGTCTTCAGCAGTGTCTTTTGTTCTGTTG
>NW_013667622.1:24123-29158 GCF_000517525.1 Limulus polyphemus
TCCCGGCAATTCTCGAAGGTTCGAGAGAACGAGTCACGTGACCTCGCTGACGCAACAGTATTATTTTAAAACGAGTGGATTGTGTGCTGTCCATTTATTGTTGAAATTTATCGCCAACAAGTCACAGACACCTACTGTAAATAGTTAAGCCTTCATAAAGCAATCCACTTTTTTTCAAAGAAGAACCATAGCTTTGGTATTTTGTATTTGTGCAAAACGAAGTTTTCTCGCGTTGGGATGAGTAATGGTCTTGTTTTCATATGGTTTTGTACGTTGTGATGAGTAATGTTATTGTTTTCATGTGATTATGTATGTTGTGATGAGTAATGGTCTTGTTTTCATGTGGTTTTGTACGTTGGGATGAGTAATGTTATTGTTTTCATCTGATTACATACATTGTAGTGAGTAATGGTCTTGTTTTCATGTGGTTAATTTCCTGTTGGGACAGCCGTAAGTTTACGGACTTACAACTCTAGAATCCGGGGTTTGATTCCCCGAAGTGAGCACAGCAGGTAGTCCAAAGTTGTAAGGAATAGTCACTGCACAGAAAACGAGTTTTTGTAAACATACTTCTTGATTATAGCAGTATTTATGACATTGTACGATATGATAAGTAAAGATGTTCCCAAGTTCAACTTGTCATTTAGTATATTACTTTTTCTTAAAGTTTATTTTAGTTTGCACGGCTGATACCCGTTTCATCTGAATTAATGGTGGTGGTGTTATGTTTTGAAGGTTATTTTCTCACACTCAAATTGAGTTTCTTTGCTAAAATTACAATTCTTGTTATAATTATGTGATATTGACTTTGAAATTGCTTCCTCTAAAAGGGGAGGACAGAAATTCTTGCCCTAATAAGAGCTTTCTCGGGTAATTCATTTAAATAATGGCTATAAACTGCTAATATCGACAGGATATATGGATAATATCTCAATTGTTTTTATCCATGTTTGCCACATTTTGAGATCTGCGAAGTTCTGTGAGTGGTCTTAGGTTTTCCTTTTGGGATTTAACTTTTGTCTTTTTACGTTTCTTATTTGGATACCTCCATTTTCATTTTCTTCGTCTGAATTGTTTATATCCATCTAGTAAGTAGACATAGCTAAATAAGCCGTATCATTGGTAGATATCTGGTCATGAAGCAGCATTAATTTTATACTTTCTCACATTTCTATATATATGTATTCATATATTTAGGCAGTGTCTGAGACATGCATTTTTAAACTACAAGCTTTTAACAGAATAACTCGTGGAAATGCAAAATGCAGTAAGAAAAGGAAAGACAGTATAACAGGTTTATCCTGAAAAGGAAATGTCTGATTAACTTCAAAATTTAAATCATGTATAAAAAGTAGGTTATGCAGAAATTCGTGACCTTTCCGACAAAAAGCTGACTACCCTTTTCTCAAATTCACTTCAAAGTGGATAAAATATAGAGTCCCGAAATGTATAGAATTATAAGTTTAATGAAATATAGCTCAAGATAATGCTAAAAGTGGCTGAAAAATAAAGAGGAGCGCTAATAGTTTGTGAGGAAACGACTATTTAATTAATTCAAAAATGCAATAAAAGTAACTTTTACAGCAGGGAAATTCTGATTTTGATAAATAAAACGTTTCTCTCATGTGTTTTTGGTTAGGATATTTAATTGGAATTAAATATTTAATTTGCTGTAAGAAATCCTAATCTAGAGGTGGCTTCTGAAATTCTCTTTAGAACTCTCAAATTATCTTATTTATATTTTTAAAAAACGTTTTTGTTTCCACATTTCTTAATAGAACTCATAACATTTCAAGTACTGAACACGTTATTTTCATTGATGTATTAGTATATTTGTACACATACAATCAAACTCTCATTTACAATTACCCTATTTTGGTCACAGCTAGTTGTGATGATTGGTGTGCGGAAACTTTTGGACTTCGTTTTTACCCAAAGAGAACTAAAAATTCTGGATGACGTAATGCCTGAATCCACCAAGCGGAAACGAGAGGATAAAAAGAAGGAAAAAGAAAAACTGAAGGTAAAGTTTTTTAAACAACTATGGCAACTTCAGTTAGTATAATAGGTTTCGAAATATCTATTACATTTATTATTATAATGTATTTGAAAGCATTTTCACTTTGTGGAAACTATTTCATTCAAAAATATAAAGATTAGTTAAAATATCATTTTATTGGACCAAACAAAATTTGGCATATGGAGAAGTTTAGTTTTTCAAAGAAGCTCTAGCTTGCCACAAGGATCCCAAGTGGCCTGTATCCTCTTTAATTCATGCACAGCTGATCTTCAATAACACCATATATTATAAGTGCTGCAAGCATCTCACACACATCAGTGGAAGCAGTGGAGGCTACAAGGAGACATCAGAAATCTGTAAGTGGACTATACATAATAAAATGTCCATTCAACCAGATAAAACCTGCTGGATTTCGCTACCAGATCTCAGACTGACACTCCTCTCTTCACCCTAAGATATGTAGGCAAAAGAGTTCACTTGAGAATTTTGTTACTGTTCTAGATATTGTAATGAGCCACAGAATGGCAATATCTTTATATTTAACATTGGAGAGGGAAATCTCTGAAGAGTCTTACCCTTTTCAAATATGCTGCAGTTCAGAAATCGTAGGAAAGGAACCTCATTAATCTGATGGAAGCGACAGTCATAACCAGAATGGAATGTGAAATCCACTTTCGTGCATCAGCAATGACCAAGTTACAGATGGTGTAAAATGCACAAATGAGAATAGCAACTGGAGCAGCCAAACCCACACCCTGTAACACCCTAAATTTTAGGCTTGGTTTGAGAAGAATTACTACAGAACAGAGGATTATAACCAGACAAGCACTACTCAGGGCAACTAAACCATATCTCATCCACTATATCAACACTTGAGAGAGAGGGCAGATAGTAATGCAAATATAAAACGATAAACCTTGAAATCATCAAAGCTATTGAATAGTTCCAAGCAGATGGCGTTAAGTTAAACACAATACCTCGAAATCATCATAAGCATTGAATGGTTCTGTGTGGATGGCATTAAACATAATGAATATTGACAGTAGGAGATGGTCAGAACTCGTCAACACAACCAGAGACTGACACTGGTTATAGCAAAAGATGGCTCATTCAGGAAACACGTGAATGCATGGGCAGGAGCGTGTGGAGAAATGAATATCTAGTGCTTCAATGGTCAGCAGCAAATACTAAGTGGTACAGTTTAATAATAGCAGGATATGAGACATAGGAGGACTTCACTTATCTGACTGACTTGCTAATAATAAAGAAGACTGCTGACAGACTCCCTAAACTCAACACAAGACTGAAGACAGTTTTCATCTAAAGAACATTGGTTAATCCTTTGAGAACTTTAAAGGCTTATCTGATAATCTACATTTAAGGCCACAGCAGCATTTCATTCAGTGAAAAAGTAAGCCACTAGATAAGGTGCAGTCATTGAGCAATCGGGTATGATCTAATGTTTTGAGTAAAATAGTATGAGTAGAGTAAGAAAACAGGGAAATATTTAACACAGGTCACACTGGTCAACGTGAAGACTGCAGGAAAGAGGGGAAGAATGTAAGTTGGTCAAACGTAAGACTATGTAGAAAGGACAGATGCTACTTGTTTAACGCACTTTAACTTGGGCATTATTACTAGGTGAAACCTTGTAATAATCATTCGCCTGTGCCAACGCCAATGCCAAAATACTCAAAATAATTGATGAATACAATTCATTGTAGAAACAAACACAAATGTGGAGGAAAACGTTTAGAAAATTTTCTATCTTTTGTCTTAAGGTCACTGTGTGTAAACTGTCACAGGTCTTTTATAATATCTGAAGACTTTCGAAAAGTCGTCCTCCACACTTGTGTCTTCTTTTGAAACAGGTAGTTGCTGTCCATTCCAGTATAGTCATAATGACTACTCCACCTGAACAATCTGTTAAAGACTACTGAAGTGTTTTATTTTAGCAAAAGTAACAGTATAATAATCTTACTTATATTGGGTACTTACAGTTAACATATATTAGGTCGTCAATAAATTAACGTCGCGTTTTGGAACACTTTCATTACCCCCCCCCCAAAAAAAATACATCGTTTATAATAGTTAAACGAACTGCCTAAACGTCACGTTAGTGTAGCCTATATAATGTGTAAATATTAGTATATTCTAATCCCTTATAGTGATGGCACACATCGAGACACACATTTGTCTTGTAACGCTCTTTGAATAAAAGAAGAGAAACAACGCCTCTGTAGCCACGAAGAATATCAAAGTTTATGGCAATATTTGAACGTTCGTAAGTGTGAACAAATGTTCAGCAAATTTCGTTCAGGTGGCTTTAACCTTAAAAATTATAATGTCAGGGATCGGCACGTTGGAATTGATATTGATGCTCTGAAGATGCTTGTTGAGTCTAACCCAAGGCAACACACTAGTGAAATGACCCCGAAATTGCATGTCTCTCATGAAACAATACGTAAACATCAAAGAAATATGGGAAAACTCCATACAGAAGGTGTTTGAATGCCTCACTAACTCTCCGATGATCATCGTTTCCAACGTGTGAACGTTGCTTCATCTCTTCTGGCGCATAATGCGCGTGAACCATTTTTAGATAGAATTGTCACCGGTGATGCAAATTGGATTCTCTATGCGAATATTAAATGCCAAGAGCAATGGCTCAGTCCTAAACAAAACCACTTTTGACCCCAAAATCTGTACTCTATCCGCAGAAAGTGATGTTTTGCCTTTGGTGGGACATCAAAGGAGTAATTCATTTCGAACTCCTCAATCCACAGCGAACTGTCAATGCAGAGATATACAGGCAGCAACTGGAACGTTTAAATTAAGCCCTTCATCAGAAACGCTTTTCAACCATCAATCGGAAAGATGTTCTTCTTCTCCACGACAATGCACTTCCACATGTGGCACGTTTGACGCAACACAAAATTATGGAGTTGGATTGGGAAGTTCTCCCGTCACCCACCATATTCACCAGATATGACACCATCAGATTACCAACTTTTT
>NW_013667622.1:29286-39251 GCF_000517525.1 Limulus polyphemus
AAAAGCGATGCACTTAATTAAAAAAGATATTATACTCAGAAGTGCAAGTTCAGGTAATGTACACTGGAATCCCTCGATTAGTGCGTTAATGTGTTCTTTAAAAGAGCTGCACTAATCGAATATAATAACTTATAGGAAAGCATGTAATTCGTACCTCAATTTTCATTCTCATTCACAATTAATTTCTATCTTGCGTATTTTTTAATCAAAGTATAGGTATATAAGAAAATACGAAAAAAAATGCAATGAATTAAAATTTATTGATCTGATTTTTTTATGAAAAACTTATTTAGAGTGGCTTGTCGTATCGTATTCTTTTGTTCTTCATATAACTGGCGATGCTGAGAAATTTCCTCATCAATTTTTCTGCAAATTTGACGGCTTCTATCTTCATCGGGGATCTGTTTCTAAACATTTTCCCTTAACTTTTTCAATAACCGTGAAAAGTTATTCTAGTTCCTTCTTCGACATCTTCTTATGCTGGCGGGTAGGTAAGATTTCTTCACGTTCATCAATGTCTTCATATGCTTTCTGAGTGTCCAAATTTATAAGATCCTTATTGGTTAGTTCTTCTGAATGAGCTTCTAGCAATTCTTGCACATTTTCATCGTCAATCTCAGCGAAGCCAAGTTATTTTCCAATATGAGTAATCTCTTTAATGACCTCTTCTGTATCTTTTCAAAAGCCTGTGACGTCCTGTGCACAGTGTGGAAGAACTGTCTTCCAAACACCTTATATATTTTTAACTGGAATTTCATTCCATGCTTGATGGATATTATCAAAAGCATCCTTAATACTGAATTTCTTCCAAAATTGAACTAGTGTCATAGAATTCTCTCCAGATGTTGCTTGAAAGTCTTTCTCAGGTAGTAGGCTTTAAAGGTCGCGATAACGCCCTGGTCCATTGGTTGCAATAAAGAGGTAGTGTTTGCGGGCAAAATGTTACTTGGATATTTTTGCACATTGAATCGAGACCAAAAGGGTGACCAGGGGCATTATCTAAAATAAGCAAAGCTTTAAAATCTAAATTTCTTCTTCGGCAAAAGTCTTCAACCATTCGACAAAAATACTTGACGAACCATTCTTCAAACAAAGCTTTAGTTATCCATGCTTTTTTATTAGATTTCCATATTATTGGTAATTGTCCTTGATTTACACCTTTAAGAGCTCTTGGATTCTGAGCTCGGTAAACCAACATAGGCTTTAATTTCAAACTTTTTTTAGCATTGCCGCCCAATAAAAGGGCTAGTCTATCCTTTGCAGCTTTATATCCTGACTGGGAACTCTCAGATTTGGCCAGAAAAGTTTTGGAAGGCATCCATTTCCAGAATAACCCCGTCTCTTCGACGTTAAAAATTTGTTCATCCGAATACCCTCCTTCTTCCACAATTTTCTTCAGAACTTCAGGATATTCATCAGCAGCTTCCTTATCTGCACTAGCTGCTTCCCCTGTAATTCTTACATTGTGCAGGCTAGTTCTTTTCTTGAACTTCTCAAACCATCTTGCACTAGCATGGAACTCCTTTGTCTCGTCTTTGAACTTTTCTTCTTTTAAGATTGAAAAGAGACTTTATGCTTTTTTCTTTTATGAGATCAGTGCTTAAAGGAATTCTTTTCTGGTTACTGTCATCTATCCAGATAGTTAGCAATCTTTCTAATTCAATCATGATAACATTTTGTTTTCGAGTGGTATGCACATAAGTTTGAAGCAGCTTTACCTAAAATTGCTCTTACTGTTGACTCACCTAGTTTGTGCCCTAGGCCTATTTTTGATTTCGAGACACAATCTTCACTTTTTCTTATGATTTCTATTTTTTCTTCTAAAGAAATAACTTTTCGAGTTTTCCTTACAACTTCACTTTCATCTTCATTTAGTCTTTTGCTCATGTTTAGGAAAAGGTAGTACGTTAAAATGTCTAAAGTAAAAAAAAATGTCAAAAAATTATTCCATACATGCACAAATGACTTGAGTAGTTAGGCTAATAGCAGACAACTAATTACTTAGATGATGTAATAACTAGAGTGTCCACCCCGAGGCAATAATTTTTTACCCTGGGGAACGGGTTCCCCGTGAACAAAAATTTAACCCAGGGTAAAAAATATTTGAAATAAATGTTATATAAAACATGTTTTATTCTTTATTATTTAAAATACGTTATGTCCTTTGTTATTTAAAACACGTTATATTCTTTATTATTTAAGAGACGTCATGTCCTTTGTTATTTAAAACACGTTATATTAATTTTTATATAAATCACGTTATATTCTATATTATTTAAGACACGTTTTGTCCTTCACTTTTTTAAAATACGTAATATTGTTTGTTATTTAAGATGTATTGTTATTCTAAACGTCTTATGTCCTTTATTATTTAAAACATATTGTAGTCTATATTATTTAAAACACGTTATATTCTTTAATATTTAAGAGACGTTATGTCCTTTGTTATTTAAAACACGTTATATTCTTTATTATTTAAGAGACGTCATGTCCTTTGTTATTTAAAACACGTTATATTAATTTTTATATAAATCACGTTATATTCTATATTATTTAAGACACGTTTTGTCCTTCACTTTTTAAAATACGTTATATTGTTTGTTATTTAAGATGTATTGTTTCTTTTGTTATTCTAAACGTCGTATGTCCTTTATTATTTAAAACACCTTGTAGTCTATATTATTTAAAACACGTTATATTCTTTAATATTTAAGACACATTATATCCTTTATTATTAAACATACATTATATCATTTGTTATTTAAAACACTATGTCCACTGTTATTCAAACCACGTTATGTTCATTGTTATTTAAAACACGTTATGTCCTTTGGTATTTAATTACGTTATATTCTTTGCTATTTAAAACACGTTATGTCCTTTGTTATCTAAAACATGTTATATTCTTTATTATATAAACATATTATGGCCTTTATTGTTTGAAACACGTTATGTCTTTTGTTACTTAAAACACTTTATGTATTTTGTTATTTTGAACACGATATGTCTTTTGTTATTTGAAACACGTTATGTTCTTTATTATTTAAAATAATTTATTTATTTTCTTATTTGAAATACTCTATATTTTTTGTTGTTTAAAATACTTTATATCTTTCATTATTTAAAGCAGGCTATATCCTTTGTTTTTAAAACACGTTATATCCTTTGTTATCTAAAACAGTTATATCCTTTGTTATTTAAAACATGTTATATCCTTTGTTATTTAAAACACGTTATATTCTTCATTATTTAAAACATGTTATGTCTTTTGATATTTCAAACAGTATATCCATCGTTATGTAACACACATTATATCCTTTGTTGTTTAAAATACTATGTCAGTTATTATTTAAAACACGTTATATCCTTTGTTATTTACAACTTGTTACGTCCTTTGTTATTTAAAAAGTTTTGTCATTATTTAATTAAAATAATCTATGTTTATTGTTAAACACGTTATGCCTTTTGTTATTTCAGATACTTTATGTTCTTTGTCACCTAAAATATTGTATATCCTTTATTGTTCAAAATACTTTGTTATCTAAACACGTAATGTCCTTTGTTACTTAAAACACATTATATTGTATGTTATTTGGACATATTACGGCCTCTGATATTTAAAACACCGTATTTCCTTCGGTATTTAAAACATGTTATATCCTTTATTATTTAAAAGACGTTATATCCTTTATAATTAGAACATGTTATGTCCTTTGTTAATTAAAATTCGTTATGTCATTTGTTATTCAAAACACGATATATTGATTATTATTTGAACATTTTATGGCCTTTGTTATTTAAAACGTGTTATATATTTTGTTATTTAAAATACTCTATATCCTTTGTTGTTCAGAACACGTTATGTCTATTACTATTTAAAACACGTTATTATTTTTTTGCTATTTCAACACGTTATATCATTTCCCATTCAAAACACTTTGTATCCTTTGTATTTAAAACACGTTATGTTTTTGTTACTTAAAACACTTTACGTGCTTTTTATTCAAAACATGTTGTATTCTTTAATTCTAAGAAACGTTATATCCTTTGTTATTAAACATACGCTATATCATTTGTTAGTTAAAACTCTATGTCCACTGTTATTCGAACCACGTTATATCCTTTGTTATTCAAACCACGTTATATTCTTTGTTGTTTAAAACACGTTATACTGTTTATTACTTAAAACACGTTTTATCCTTTGTTATTTAAAATACTTTATTTATTTTGTTATTTTAAACATTTTATATCCTTTGTTATTTACAATACTTTATTTATTTTGTTATTTAAAACGTGTTATATCCTTTGTTATTTAAAACACCTTATGTGTTATGTTTTTTAAACACGTCCTGTCCTCTATTATTTAAAACACATTATATATTTTGTATTCTATAATACTTTCAGTCATCTATTATTTAAAACATGTTATATATCCTTCGTATTCTAGAACACTTAAAGTCATTTATTATTTAAAACATGTTATATCCTTCGTATTCTAGAACACTTAAAGTCATTTATTATTTAAAACATGTTATATCCTTCGTATTCTAGAACACTTAAAGTCATTTATTATTTAAAACATGTTATATCCTTCGTATTCTAGAACACTTTAAGTCATTTGTTATTTAAAACACGCTATATCCTTCGTATTCTAGAACACTTAAAGTCATTTATTATTTAAAACACATTATGTACATTGTTTTTAAAACACGTTATGTCCATTGATATTTAAGACACTGTATAGCATTTATTATTTAAAACACATTATATTCTTTATTATTTAAACACCTTATGTTCTTTGTTAATTAAAACACGATATTTTCTTCATTATTTAACAGACGTTATCTGCTTTGTTATTCAAAACACTTTATATCCTTTGTATTTAAAACACTTTACAATCTTATTATCTAAAACACTTTACAATCTTATTATCTAAAACACATGTTCTTTGTTATTCAAAACACGTTATATATTTAATTATTTAACGTTATATGTTTGTTGTTTGTTTTCTTTTGTTTGTTTGTTTAAAACACATTATACCATTTGTGGTTTAAAACACGTTATATCCAAGGCACAGCTATGGGCACCAAGATGGCATCAAACTATGCCAACATTTTTAATTTTGTTAAAAATGTTGGCTTAGTTAGGTACCATCTTGGTGCCCATAGCTGTGCCTTTTGTTTAAAATTAAGGATGGTTATCAATATTATTCATGCTTTAATTTCTGTATATTGGTGTTATTTCCCATATGTTGTGTCACATTATCATTTTCTCTATTTCACACCACCCTTTGCCGTTATTTTACTTATATTTTTAATTTTATCTTTACAAAAATTTTTTATCATTTCTTATAGCTATTATCCCACTCGAGTCTTTTATGTACTGTACACACCTCTTTGGCACAAACTAAACCTGACACCAACAACTCTAGGTTATGATTGGTTACTTCTCAAGTCTAACTCATATTGAACATCCGCTTTACATGGCGTCGACATCCCTGCCTATATATTTCATGACACTCATTAAACTTAGCCATTTTTTGGAAATTCTATTATTAAGTACCTCCATCAACACATTTCTTGCATTAACGACCAACATTTTTAATTAAATCAATAGGTGGAGCCACCTTACTTGACCTTTTAGACACTGTATCTTTACTGCTTCGCTCTGTAAAATACTTAATTATTCACGTCGGAACTAACGACATGGTAATTATGACTAATTTAACGACCTACAAACCTTACTAGTAAATATATCGCAGTACTGATTTTCGTGTTTGCTTTTCTAGCATCATCTACCGTGATATCAATAGACATACTGATTTACCTCTAAGACAACAGACCTGTACTACTTTAAACTAGATAATTGACAAATTTAACGCCCTCGCACATGACCTCTGCCAACGTAAATCACGTTCATCCTTCCTTAACAACACCAACCTTAAACTTGAAAACAGGACACATTTCTTAGCAAAGGATGGTTGCACCTTTCCTTCAAAGGAATAGTTCCCTATCCTATAATTTCCGATAGTTTATCACTAAGTATATTCTCCCTCGCCTACAAACAACCACTGAACAATCCAACCTACATCCACCAAACACTCCTTGTCATAAATTTCCTTCAAGATACTATTTTCCCCATACCCAATCCACAAAGCCTCCTCTATCCTATATAGCACACCTATGTACGCCACACTTTCAAACCCCATTTCTATAACTGCTTCTACCGGAACTAGATGAGCCCATTCTTCTAAACTTTGCACTTATGCAGAAGTTACGGCTTCCACTCCTGTTTCTAGAAACTTCTCCCTAAACTCTAAACCTGACACACAACCCAAGAAACTTTGACACACTTCTACACTTACAAACCCCTTTTCTTTCATTACTTCTCCTTCTCCAAAATGTAGTAATTATGGAGATTTTAAGGCATCCACTTTTATTCCTAGTAACCGTCTAGTAACCCCTTATTTTATTGACCTCCATAACTCAACAACCTCTGAGGCTTTTCTTCTTCCATACCCAGAATCTTCTACAACCATTGAAGGAAGTTATCACCTTTCACAAAGCCCTAAACCTAACAGACCCTTAACCTTCTCCCTGTTAGAAAGCAAAACCCTGTATTCTCCTTGAAATAAGCACTCCCTATAACACAGCTGCCCAACTGCAATCTGATCTAAACTCTAGCAAAAGACTTTCAAACTACTCAAAAAATTCAATGAAAAACGTCTGAGGTACATGCACCATGCCAATGTTCTAGGATAGCATTTACAGAATCAAACTAAGTCCCTTAATTTGAACCCACCAGTTGCCATAGAGGCGAATGACAAACTGTTTTGTTCGCAATGGAAAAAAATTCTTCATTACACCTCACTTACACTTACGAAACTCACACAAGAATTTCGCAAATCTACAATAGACAATCTTGAAAAGAACATTGCTGCTATAAATTTCGAGAACACAATTTGTCCTACTCAGCAACAGAAACTTGATGCATTTATTATCGAAACAAAAAAGACTTTTGAAAATCACGCGAAAAACAGCAATAAAAAGAAACTCATCATGATCTTTCACATAAGGATAAAGATTTCTCCCAACCAAAACCGTAATGTATTTTTACAACAAAATACTAACTTTAAACAGTCTCGTACTACTATCATCTGTGAGCCGTTAATTAATAACTCCAACAATGTAAACACGTACACTCCATCTCCAACTCCACTAACTTATTCACTTCTGCATCCGATTGACTCAAACCCAAAAACACTTCCAATGTCGTCAATCTGTCCTTCAGAATACTAACTGAAACTCAACACGAACTTTTCAGTAAAGGTCTTAATTTTTCTCCTACAACTAAAAACATAGATAGCTTTGAAGTCATTCCTGACCTACAAAACTTGTACGCAGATTAAGACTTCGATAATTTTTTTTCACAATCAAACCACTGACAGAAATAATTTCGATTCACAGTTTAAAGAAAAGTCCTTCTGGTTACCCCCAGCTAACAGGGAATCACAACTAGAGAGTTTTATTACTGCAGTTGAAAATTAAGTAATTCAAGCCAATAACTCCGACTCAAAAGTAGGAAACAATCTCCCCTATAGTGAACATACTGCTATAATTTCACTGAAGGGAGAGATTATTATTAAACCAGCTCATAAGGGCGGCGCCATTGTCATTCAAGATGAGTCCGATTTCATAAACGAATCTTATTGACAACTTAAAAAATAGATTTGGACCCCACACTACTATTTGTTAACATTATCAAAGATATGCTATATAATTTACAGAAAAGCCAACACATCAGTTGTGAAACGTTACAGTTCTTTTCACCTAAACACCCAGTTTCAGGTCGCTTTTACATGTTACCAAAAATACACAAACCCAACAATCCTGGTCGCCCTATTATTTCTAATTGCGGTTTGCCAACTGAAAACTTATCTGCTTACATTCATCATCACACCAAAGATATCCCCCCACGTTTGACATCAAAGACACGACACATTTCTGAACATGATCTCTGATATTAACAGCAACGGAAAACTTTCGCCAAACACTATTCTTTGTACTGTGGGTGTTTCTTCTCTCTACACAAACATTTTCCACGACGGTCTAAAATCCCTAGAATCTACTCTGCAAAAACTAGACAAACCCAACACTCAAATTATTACAGACTTAGCTGAACTAGTGTTTACACTGAATGGTTTTGAACTTAATAATGAGTTCTATATCCAAACAAAAAACACAACTATGGGCACCAAACTATGCCAACATTTTCTGGGAGACTTAAAGACAAGTTTGTTAAAAAGTTGCACGGACAAACCAACGCTTTGGAGGCGCTACATTGATGACATTTTTTTCATTTGGGCAGGAGACGAAGATTCATTACTCTCCTTTTATAGACATGCTAACACCTTCCACGGTTTTATACAATTTACTCTAGATTACTCCACTATTCAAGTAGGTTTTTAAGATGTAAACCTAACATTAAAAGATGGTGTTCTACATACTTACATAATCAAAGCTGTCACCAAACAGAATATCATATTCAATCAAGCACTTAGATTAAAGAAGATATGCTCTGACAGTAAAAACTGAGACTGTCACATCAATTCTTTGAAACAGACTATGACTGAAAGAGACTATAAACAAAACACTATCACCCAACTACTTGACAAAACTAACAATATACCACATGAATCTGCCTTGACACAATTACCTAAAACCAATTCTTCTCGTGTTCCACTGGTTATTACCTATCACCCAAAACTAAAAATACTATCCCGGATACTAAAAAAAAAAACATTTTTATCTCCTTCAACTTAATGATCGACTAAAATCCATTTCTACAGAAGTTCCTGTCATTTCTTTCAGAAAAATAACACTGCATTCACGCTTAGTTCACGTTAAAGTCAACTTTAAGTCGACACCAGGTGGAAGTCATCCTTGCAACAGCAAGCGATACCAAACCTGTAAGTTCATGCAGGAAACGGACAAATTTTTCGATAAAGACAACCAAAAGCAGTTCAAAATCACTAAATTCATAACATGCTCTACTTATTCGAATGCCGAAAATGCGACTTTCGATATTTTCAGAATTTAAAAATATGTATTCTTCTTTTTGCCAATTGTCAAAATCAAAAGGCTTTTAGTTATATTTCTTAATAGTATAAATATATACTACGTTGTTGTTGGGCTTAGGATTCTTCTACAGTAGGTGTCTGTGACGTGTTAGCGATAAATTCAATGATAAATAAACAGCGTGCACTTCACTTGTTTTCAAAATAATATATATATATTCGGAACAAGTTAAACGTATGTACAGCAAGTTTTTCACACTATAGAGATTATAAGCATATCATAAATACTACATACGTATTTCCCTCCTTCTTGTCAAAGTCCACTTAGGCCCATTCAATTACTTTAGAATTTCAGTTGACAGGCCGAACTATCTTCTCTATTACTATCGCGCTAGTATTCTGTGTGTGATTCACTTACAAATTGTGGCGCGAGTTATCATAATCGTTTGGTCTTCTTCTTCGAAAAATCCTCTGTTCTTTTTGTCAAAGTGCACTCAGGCTGATTCAATTACTTTAGATCCTCGCTTTGACGGCATAAATTATGTTTTCTATCTCCGTTTCTACTGTTAGTCTTATTCTAACATATTAAACGTTAGGCCTATGTCAGTCGTTATACCTATCACTTCTACGGTAGTTAACTTCACGCCGAACTTTTTCTTGCCCGTGACTTTAATTTTTTCTGCTATTATCTGTCTGCTGTTTCCGCTCGTCTCACACTTGAAACGTCTGTCCACCTTCTAGTATTTTGTACGCGACGTTCGATAGTCTCATCATCCATGCCCTATAAACACAACTTCCAACAGTCTTCTGCTCTTAACTCTTAATATAACAAAAACTAAACAGTAATAAAATATTCACTCACAAAATAAATTAATCAATGATATCTAAA
>NW_013667622.1:39729-48263 GCF_000517525.1 Limulus polyphemus
GACTAAATGTACTGAACTTTTTATTATTATAATGATATTGTGTTATACAAGGAGTTTTAGACACGTCTCGTGAATGTTAGTTTTACTCTAGCATATTAAATAATGGTTGGACATGACTTGAATGGGTAATATGGGTAATAACTTTAATATAAGTTTAACATAACAGCAAATGTACAATGTTTCGACAGATTACCTGATGATGACAAAACATTGTCGAAACGTTGTACATTTGCTGTTATGTTAAACTTGTGTTACGACAGCGGTAATCAACGTGACCCTGGTAACACGTCATGATATTCTAGAAGATTCACGAAGAAACGAGATGTACGCTTCTTGTATATAAGACCGCCAAGAACTGACGGCATCAATGCGTAATTGACAGTTGAGTCGAGCACCTGAGACGTTCGTTGTGAATTATTGCGTCTGTTATAGCGCAACTGTGGAAATTAAGTGTAGTGCAAAGTTGTATTTAGAAAGAATAAACCAGTTTTATTTAAGAAAGGACTTGTATCGCTAAAGTTTCTTCAGAAAGAAATTATACCGAAAATTAACAAACGAACACAGATGCGTGACACTTATATTAAAGATTTTCTTCATTACCCATTCAAGCCATCTCCAACCATTATTAGTCTCAAAGTGGGTTCCTCGTCATCGAATTTAACATATTAAGTGTTATGTCTATGTCAATCGTTAGGCGTATCACTTCTACCGAACTTTTTCTTGCCCTGTAACTTTACTAATTTTTTCTATTATCTGTTTGCTGTTTCCGCTCGTCTCACGCTATTTATATCTTTATCACTTAATCGTCTGGCTGCCTACTATATTCTCGACGTCAATTGTATTGCACACGACATTCGATAATCTCAACATCATTGACTTATAAACACAACTTCTTACAATCGTATGTTTTTAATTTTCATTATAACAAAAACTAAACTCTAATAAAATATTTACTCCCAAAAACAAATTAATCAACAATATCTAAACAAAAAAGTCTTTTATATCATGAAAAATATATGCAACTTCCAAATGTAGGTCAAACCAAAACAACTATACAGGAACGTTTTAATAACCACAAATCAACAATAAAAGAACTTCCGGTCGCAAAACACTTTAACAAGACATTAAACTGACGGGTATAATGACAAATTTTACATGTAACAGAAACAGGGAAATTAAAGAAGCTTACTGGATAGCATTATTAAATACTGTAACGCTAAATAGCATCAATCTCGTTCCCGGGATTGTTGACCTTCTCATGTTTCTGAAAAGATTTTCAAAACTAAATTCGTTATTAAACTTACTTTACATTATTAGTATTATTCATGTTTTAATTTCTGTATATTGTTATTTCCTATATATTGCGTTACATTATCATTTTCTCTATTTCCCACCACCTTTTGCCGTTATTTTTATTTTACCTTTATAAACATCGGTTATCATTTGTTATAACTATTATCACACTTAAGTCTTTTATGTACCTGTACACACCTCTTTGGCACAAACTAAACCTGACACCAACAATTCTAGGTTATGATTGGCTAGTTCTCAAGTCTAACTCATATGTAACATCCGGTTTACGTGATATCTACATCCGTGCCCATATATTTCATGACACTCATCAAACATAACCCTTTATTATCATGAAGAAGAATACTGAACTATTCGAAAAGGCTCAAGGTTTGGGTCTCATTTGAAAACCATTACAACTTTTGTTTGTAATCCTGTGTGCTAACTTTTTAATCTCGTCATTTAAAGTTATCAATTTTTAAATAACTTAGAACCAATTGTAGTAATGTCGTGACATGCAACGTTTATAATATTTTCTGAAATTTTCTTTTCAAAAATCTTTTTGAGACTATCAGTATACGAATTTTTCAGGTATCTTTGTTTTTCAGCATATAATATTTCATCTGTTTTTCGCTTGTTTTTCTAGAAGGCGGTGATGGGTAAGGAGTCTTGTAATAATTTTGCTATTCCTCTTGCCAACGGAAGTATTTTAAAAGTCCCTCTGGTCAAATTTAAAGAAGACACTGAATTGTGCAATCCTGATAAACCAACCATCAAGATTTCTGAACAGTTACCGAAGACGGGGCTTTGGCAGAGCATTCAGCAGAAAAAAGAAAGTAGGACAACTTGTATGGAGCCACTGGAAAGTACAAGGTATTATTTTGTAGTTGAAAGTATTTGTGTACTGTAACACTCCGCATTCAATTATGTTGCATAGCAACACTTGTTTTCTTCATTGAGCTGTTCTTTGAAAACACATACTGTATCTGAATACACATACTACATTTCAAAACACAATATATCTGAAAAGACATACTACATCTCAATACACATGCTATATCTGCCGTTTTTATACGTTTTGAGAAAAAAAAGAAATAAAATTTATCTAGACCTAATAGTGATTAAATATCCTATCAAATAATAAGTAACGACTGTTGTTAACTAGCTGCCTTATCTGTAGTCTATCAGTTTAAAACCAAGAGTTAGTAATAAGTGTTGTTAACTAGCTGCCTTATCTGTAGTCTATCAGTTTAAAACCAAGAGTTAGTAATAAGTGTTGTTAACTAGCTGCCTTATCTGTAGTCTATCAGTTTAAAACCAAGAGTTGGTAATAAGTATTGTTAACTAGCTGCCTTATGTATAGTCTATCAGTTTAAAACAAAGATTTGGTAATAAGTATTGTTAACTAGCTACTTTATCTGTAGTCTATCAGTTTAAAACAAAGATTTGGTAATAAGTATTGTTAACTAGCTACTTTATCTGTAGTCTATCAGTTTAAAACAAAGATTTGGTAATAAGTGTTGTTAACTAGCTACTTTATCTGTAGTCTATCAGTTTAAAACCAAGATTTGGTAATAAGTGTTGTTAACTAACTACTTTATTTGTAGTCTATCAGTTTAAAACAAAGATTTGGTAATAAGTGTTGTTAACTAGCTGCCTTATCTGTAGTCTATCAGTTTAAAACCAAGAGTTGGTAATGAGTGTTGTTAACTAGCTGCCTTATCTGTATTCTATCAGTTTAAAACAAAGATTTGGTAATAAGTGTTGTTAACTAGCTGCCTTATCTGTAGTCTATCAGTTTAAAACAAAGATTTGGTAATAAGTATTGTTAACTAGCTGCCTTATCTGTAGTCTATCAGTTTAAAACAAAGATTTGGTAATAAGTGTTGTTAACTAGCTACTTTATCTGTAGTCTATTAGTTTAAAACAAAGATTTGGTAATAAGTGTTGTTAACTAGCTGCCTTATCTGTAGTCTATCAGTTTAAAACCAAGAGTTGATAATAAGTATTGTTAACTAGCTACTTTATCTGTAGTCTATCAGTTTAAAACACAGATTTGGTAATAAGTGTTGTTAACTAGCTGCCTTATCTGTAGTCTATCAGTTTAAAACCAAGAGTTGGTAATAGGTGTTGTTAACTAGCTACTTTATCTGTAGTCTATCAGTTTAAAACACAGATTTGGTAATAAGTGTTGTTAACTAGCTACTTTATCTGTAGTCTATCAGTTTAAAACACAGATTTGGTAATAAGTTTTGTTAACTAGCTACTTTTTCTGTAGTCTATCAGTTTAAAACAAAGATTTGGTAATAAGTGTTGTTAACTAGCTACTTTATCTGTAGTCTATCAGTTTAAAACCAAGAGTTGGTAATAAGTATTGTTAACTAGCTACTTTATCTGTAGTCTATCAGTTTAAAACAGATTTGGTAATAAGTGTTGTTAACTAGCTACTTTATCTATAGTCTATCAGTTTAAAACCAAGATTTGGTAATAAGTGTTGTTAACTAGCTACTTTATCTGTAGTCTATCAGTTTAAAACAAAGATTTGGTAATAAGTGTTGTTAACTAGCTACTTTATCTGTAGTCTATCAGTTTAAAACAAAGATTTGGTAATAAGTGTTGTTAACTAGCAACTTTATTTGTAGGCTATTAGTTTAAAATTAGAATAGCTGTGTGTAAATTGCATTTTGTGCAGCTTTGGAGAAAATTTTAAAACTAACTAACCAACCATACTTCTAAATCTCTTTAGTTTGAAATTGTATGTGTATAATTATAAAAAACTGGATAGTCTGAATATTGAAATTATTAATTATAATCGTTAAAGATGGTGTATGGCAAACGGATCGCGCATTTTTAATTCCAGAAAGTAAAATATTTTTATTATAAAAACAAAATATTAACCCATTAAATAATTTAATACTTTTATTTACAGTGTTAAATGTACCTAAAACATCTTTAAATACTAAAGAAGATGTATACTCGACATATAAAGCTTCACGTGAATGATAAAAAACTTTCACCATGACAACACATTGTTTCTCGCATCTTTCATTCTGCTATGTTTTCAAGAGCACGTGTTTATATCCTTCATTCGATGTACTAAGTATACTAGAACTTTCGATATCGTTCAGTATATATTCATAGTCACACATTGAAACTGAATCTATATTATTTTCTTGATAGTTCGAAAACGAGAGGTACGGTGAAGGATGCTTTAAATGATGATGAACGGAAACGTTTGCCAACAATGGAAGAGGAAGAAGAAAACAATGAAGTAGAGGACAGCAGGATAACAATCAAAATTGAAAAATACGGAAAACCTTCAGTCCACAATAGTTTAGACTAAAAACATTTCGATTATTTTTGAATTTATAAGAGAAATGAATGATTTGAAGTATTAGGAACTAGCACGAGCGTATGTAGTCTTTGATTTGGACACGCTGCTTCAAAAGTAGCACAAATGTTGATGTTATGCACGAATGAAAATAATACATTATTCTGCATATCTCATGGCATTCCATGCTTGTTACTAATATAAGCTGATGGAATATTTTTGTAACCAAGATGTAACTTCGAGAATTATATATTTTGTTTTACAGACTGTGGCTCTCTTAATTTTTGCTATTATAAGTATTTACCCTACACTGTTACGTATAGTAATTACCCTACACTGTTACGTATAGTATCTACCCTACATTGTTAAATATATATAGGCACTTTGTGAGAACGTATAGTATTTACCCTACAATGTTACGTATAGTATCTACCCTACATTGTTACATATAGTAATTACCCTACATTGTTACATTTATATATAGGCATTTTGTGAGAACGTATAGTATTTACCCTACACTGTTACGTATAGTATCTACCCTACATTGTTACATATATATAGGCATTTTGTGAGAACGTATAGTATTTACCCTACAATGTTACGTATGGTATCTACCCTACATTGTTACGTATAGTATCTACCCTACATTGTTAAATATATATAGGCACTTTGTGAGAACGTATAGTATTTACCCTACACTGTTACGTATAGTATCTACCCTACATTGTTACATATATATAGGCATTTTGTGAGAACGTATAGTATTTACCCTACAATGTTACGTATAGTATTTACCCTACAATGTTACGTATAGTATCTACCCTACATTGTTACATATAGTAATTACCCTATGCTGTTACATATAATATTTACCCTATGCTGTTACATATAATATTTACCCTACACTGTTACGTATAGTATTTACCCTACAATGTTACGTATAGTATCTACCCTACATTGTTACATATAGTATCTACCCTACATTGTTACGTATATATTGGCATTTTGTGAGAACGTATAGTATTTACCCTACAATGTTACGTATAGTACCTACTCTACATCAAAAATTATTGAATTAATTTTTATTATTGTAAGGAATTTTCAAAGCTTAGAAAAAGCCACATTTCCTTCATTTTTACTACGTTTATCTTATATATCCCATTGTTCTATGCGGTCATATCTTTGTTCCAGTGATACGTGCATGACTTAGTTTTTTTCATTACAGATTGTAGTTACATAATAAATTAAAGTTCCAAATTATAAACTAGTAAGTTCGCAGATGTAGCATATGTTACATATAGTAATTACCCTATACTGTTACATATAATATTTACCCTACACTGTTACGTATAGTCTTTACCCTACATTGTTACATATATATAGGCACTTTGTGAGAACGTATAGTATTTACCCTACAATGTTACATATAGTACCTACCCTACATTGTTACATATAGTAATTACCCTATACTGTTACATATAATATTTACCCTACACTGTTACGTATAGTATTTACCCTACATTGTTACGTATATATTGGCACTTTGTGAGAACGTATAGTATTTACCCTACAATGTTACATATAGTACCTACCCTACATTGTTACATATAGTAATTACCCTATACTGTTACATATAATATTTACCCTACACTGTTACGTATAGTTATTTACCCTACATTGTTACATATATATAGGCACTTTGTGAGAACGTATAGTATTTACCCTACATTGTTACGTATATAAGCATTTTGTCATAACTAATGTTACTCACTTGTTTTTCAGATCATTTGTTATTTTAAAAAGCTCTTAACAAAATGTTCCATTGTTGTCACACGTTATAATTTTACTATTTTAAGAGTATAGTTCTCAGTGTGCACTGAATTTTAAGCAGAAATAGACACACACTATGAAAACATACAAAAGCTTTTGAATCGCTAAAATTGTTTATTACCAGTTCATTAATTCAGTCTAAATCGATGTTCATTCAGCACGTTATGTTTTCTTTGGGCTTTATTAAAGCTAATAATTACAATCTATAAATAGGATCTCGTACTAAAACAATGGGTAACTTACTAATTGCTACCACAGGTTTCACGATAGTTTCATATCAGATGAAATTAAAGGGTTCAATGTATTTTTAGGTTACAAAAGGTAAACCTGAGTGCCTACTGATGTATATATATAGGAAGAGAGAGAGGGGAAATGCAAAGGGTTAAATCTCTTAAATTTCATAAGCAAAATGTTTGGTAAGCTTACATGCGTTTTACCAGCATACATCTGCGAACTTACTAGTTTATAATTTGGAACTTTAATTTATTATGTAACTACAATCTGTAATGAAAAAAACTAAGTCATGCACGTATCACTGGAACAAAGATATGACCGCATAGAACAATGGGATATATAAGATAAACGTAGTAAAAATGAAGGAAATGTGGCTTTTTCTAAGCTTTGAAAATTCCTTACAATAATAAAAATTAATTCAATAATTTTTGATGATCTAGTACGGACGTCCACGTATTGAATCCTATGTTATTTCAAAAGAGAATAGTTACGCATACTTTATAAAATGGGATCACACTTGTTCTACCAATCATGAATTCACATTGACGTTAAACACAAAGAACACAATTCGCCACTGTAGAATGGTACTTTCGTTTTTCAGCATTTGAAGGCGCTGGAACTAACTGTTAATTTTACACAATGTAGCTAAAAAAAGAGAATAATAACCAAACATGTAAAATATTTGTGCATGAGTATCGATAGACATTCTCTGTTTACTCTCAAGACAAAGCAAGAATATGGACCGTAAATAATATACATCTATATTCACTTATGGTATTCAGGTCCACTTGCAAAAACTTTTGTATTGCTCATCCACTTGGATATTATCCTCATCATCGGGAAGAAATGATGGAGATGTATGGCAAAGAAAGTGTAAGTTCAATGAAATGGTCACATTAGCATGGAATCCTAGCCAGGGGCGAGGATTAATGCAAGTTTGTGATTATTTTTAACCCTGTTCAAAAAACGTCAGCTAGGTACGAATGTGGCTGTTTTCTAATTGGTAAATACGGTAAAAATCATGCTGTGTTCTAATTGGTAAATACATACGGTAAGAATGTGGCTGTTTTCTAATTGGTAAACACTTACGGTAAGAATGTGGCTGTTTTGTAATTGGTAAATACTCACGGTGAAGATGTGGCTGTTTTCTAATTGGTAATTCTAATTCCGAAAAACTTCAGCAATACAAGTCCTTTCTTAAATAAAACAAGTTTATTCTTTCTCAATACAACTTTGCAATAAACTTAATTTCTACAATCAGTTTAACTTAAACACACGCTATAATTCACAACGAACGATTCACGCACTTTACCGCGCTTGACTCATTGTCCGTCTCTATATCTGTATGTCTGCGATTCTATCCCCGATTCATTGTCTGGCGCACTTATATACAAGAATAGAGGGCACCTAGCAAATACTGGATTATTCGTGATGTTCCCCGATCTTTCTAGAACTCATTATGTGTTACCAGCGTCACGTGACTTCCGCTGTCGTAACACTGCCCCTTCCCTAGTATTGTTCGTCCCGAACAATAGCCATTTACATTAAACCAATAGAAAATTAACAATAACTTAATTAAAGAGACAGAATTTACAAACACAAAATTAAAATTCAACAAAGTCTCTTAATTTTACGGGACGTGTCTTCTTCCGTACTTGTCTCCATCTCGTTGGCTTCTGCTTCACATGGGGTTCATCTGCTCCATCAAGAAATGTCCTATTATCGGTAATAGTCACATCAGTGGTAGTAACTTCATCAAGGGCTTCACTGTTTCCCTTCTCAAAACCGAGTAGAGTTTCTTCTTTGACAGTGGTCCTTTCCAGGTGACATGTCTTCAGTGGCGTCTTTT
>NW_013667622.1:49263-61028 GCF_000517525.1 Limulus polyphemus
GAATGAAAGAGTTGCTGATGGTGGAGTGGAAACAGGTATAGATATCAAAGCAGAGCAGGAGAAAAATCAAGATTTGAAGCCAATAATTGAATTTTTAAAAGCAAGTGTTTTGCGCCCTGCTTGGGAGAAGGTGTCTAGCTTAAGCCCTATGGCAAAGAACTATTGGGCACAATGGGACCAGTTGAAGCTTGACGATGGTATTCTTCTCCGAAGATGGGAAACTGCAGATGGGAAAGTGAAGACTTGGCAAACAGTTATACCAAGGAAGTTACGGGAAGTTGTGCTGCATCAATCTAATGATATTTTAACAGGAGGACATCTCGGGGTTAAGAAGACATTGAGTCATTTATGACAGATATTTTACTGGATATGTATGAGGCGAGATGTGGAAGAATGGTGCAGAACATGCAGTATATGTTGTGCTAAAAGGGGATCCAAGCATAAAGGACGTGCTCCAATTAAGTTATATAAAGTTGGTGCACCAATGGAAAGAGTAGCTGTTGAAATTGCTGGTCCTTTGCCCCAAACTCGTGCTGGAAACAGGTACATTTGTGTGGTGATGGATTATTTCACCAAGTGGCCTGAGGCATATGCACTACCAAATCAGGATGCTACAACCGTAGCTTCGGCTATTAGTGATTTTTTCTTCAGATTTGGTATGCCATACAAACTGCATTCAGACCAAGGCCGTAACTTTGAATCAGCTGTGTTCTATGAATGCTGCAAGTTGTTTGGCATACGAAAGACCAGAATAACGCCACTTCGCCCACAGTCTGATGGGATGGTAGAAAAGTACAACTGGACACTGGGACAGGAATTGGCAAAGTTTTGTAATAGCCGTCAAGATGATTGGGATGTCTTACTCCCTCCACTGTTGATGGCCTATAGAACAGCAGGACATGAAGCCACTGGATACACTCCAGCAAAGTTGATGTTTGGTCGGGAACTCCGGTTGCCAGTGGATCTGTTAACAGGACGCCCACCTTATGAAGAGTTGCCTGAAAATGCGTCAGAGTTCGTGAAAGTGTTATCTGAAAGGATGGATGATATTCACCATCAGGTGCATTCAAACTTGAAAACGTCTTTTGATTCCATGAAGCTATGTTATGATAAGAGATCTACTGAACTTAGCTTTGTATCAGGAGACAAGGTATGGTTGTATAGTCCCAGGACGACCAAAGGGAAGTCTCCTAAGTTGTCTTCTTCATGGGAAGACCCACATGACATAGTGGATCGTCTCTCAGACGTGACTTTCCGGATAAAATGTGGTCGGCGAGGTAACCCAACTGTGGTGCATGCCAACAGGCTTAGGCGTTATCATGGTCCAGGACATTTCAATTGGGACAAAGTGAACAATGGAACAAAAGACGCCGCTGAAGACATGTCACCTGGAAAGGCCACTGTCGAAGAAGAAACTTTACTCGGTTTTGAGAAGGGAAACAGTGAAGCCCTTGATGAAGTTACTCCCACTAATGTAACTATTACCGATAATACGACAATTCCTAATGGAGCAGATGAACCTCACGTGAAGCAGAAGCCAGTACGGAAGAAGATACGTCCCATAAAATTAGGAGACTTTGTTGAATTTTAATTTTGTGTTTGTAAATCCTGTACATTTAATTCAGTTATTGTTAATTATCTATTGATTCGGGACGAACAATACTAAGGAAGGGGCAGTGTTACGACAGCGGAAGTTACGTGATACTGGTAACACTTAATGAGTATCTTGAACGTTCCTGAAGGCTCGAGTGTTTGCCAGACGCCCTCTACTTTGTATATATATAAGACCGGCGAGAAGTGACGGGATAGATAATTGAATAGCAGACAGGGCGAGAGAGACAGATAATCGAGTCAAGCCGTAAGTAAAGTGTGTAACTTATTGTAATTATAGCGTGTGTTTAAGTTAAAATGACTGTGGAAATTCTGTGTATTGCAAAGTTGTATTGAGGAAGAATAAACTAGAAACTTGTATCGCTGAAGTTCCCCTGGAAGAATTTTTACGGGAAATTATCAAACGAACAGAGACGTAACACTATTTTACAATGGAGTAATATTTTGTGACTGAATATTCAAGTTCTATTTGTTTTGCCATTGAGTAAGCCAGTAATGTAGGGATTTTATTCTCCATGTAAAGTCGAGACGGCCTAGTCTGCTATATGATCATTAGCTAGATCAAGTGATATATCCACTTCCATCCTTATATTGTTTGGTTCCTCTTTTTCAAAATCAGTAGCCATCCCTATATAGCTTTTTTATTTAACTATAAATTGTTTTCCTAATACTTGTTTGTTTACTTTTTTTATACGATGACGTACATGGTTACTAGGTTATAGAGTGCATTCTAAAGCTTTATAAATTTTGCATACAATAATAATAAAACAGGAAGTCAAAGATAGTGAATATAGTGTTTTGCTCTACCAAATGATAATAAAATTATAGTTACTGCTAGAATTAAATAGGCTCTAGGCCTGTTGAAGAAAGATGATGATGAACGAAAATAACAAATCTTGGTTTTGGCTATTCGCCGGTTTTCGACTTTGAGACGCTCTGGATAGCTGAAAAGCGGCATATACACAGGAGAGAGAGCATCTAACTAGGTAGCTTTTCATATCTATCTTCTAGTGACCTGTAGAGAATAAAATCTAGATAACTTTTGTGTTGCTTTAATAGGGCGTCCGTGCCATCCTTACATAGGATCATTCTCTTTATTCGAATGTTTTGTGTACAAGGATATAATTTTCAAAATCCTGGCTTCGAGTGAGACAAATCCACTGTACCTCGATGTTTTTGCTAGATCTAAGCCAACATGACTATATTAACATCAAAATGGGACTTGGTACATTTGTACTCATTTCCAAGCTGGTAAATTGAGTCTATAATGATAATAAATCATGAAATAGCTTCAAAGTGCTGTAGTCACCTACGTAATAGCTGTATTTGTTTACAAGTTTGTATTATCCCTGATAATCTAATAAGTGGATCTGGATAAAATATAGTTGTTTGATTATCATGGTAATCATATATATTATTCCATATAATGAGATTTTGCAGGTCTACTTTAGACCTAAATCATTGGCGCAGGTTTCGAAGGTTTACTACTTGCAAAAAAAATGTAGATTATTTGATGATAGATCCAGCTTATTTTAAAAACTACCATGAATGGGAGGTAACAGTACAGTATGTTTAAACAATGTTTAAATACGCACATTTTAGCTTATTTTGGAAAACTAGCATGAATAGGAGGTAACAGTGCAGTATGTTTAAACAATGTTTAAATACGCACATTTTAGCTTATTTTAGAAAACTAGCATGAATGGGAGGTAACAGGTATGTTTAAACAATGTTTAAATACACACATTTTAGCTTATTTTGGAAAACTAGCATAAATGGGAGGTAACAGTACAGTATGTTTTAACAATGTTTAAGTACATACATTTTAGCTTATTTTGGAAAACTAGCATGAATGGGAGGTAACAGTACAGTATGTTTAAACAATGTTAAAATACGCACATTTATTGACATTTTCTTTATGAATTTTATTTATGGAAAATGAGATATTTTCGTTCATTGGCATCAAACAAATATTTCAATATGTTTCAGATGTTAGGGTTACGTCATTGTAGCAGATCATGTGGTACATGATAGCAGTAGTAATTCTAAGCCTTGGTTTTTCAAATAACTGTCTATGGTTTGTTTTGATACATAAACAAACAAATATCATATGCAATGCTCACAGGTTGTGTACACATTGTTTATTCTAACAAGCACGTAAGGTGCGAGTAATTAGTTGAGTAGAGTGGTTTTAATTTGAAAACTTTTATGAATTTTTATAGACACTTTATACAAGTGCACAATATTTATTACCAAAGGCAGATGAAGTATTTTCTCCTTGCATTTGATAAACGAGGTAAATTTCCCTTCTGAATAGTTAATTACTTTGTCCATTAGCACATTTATTTGCATAAGTGGGATAAAGTAGTTCACAGAAAATAGAAGAGCGCGTTATTTAAAAGTGGGGTGTTCATAACAATAAATATGGCTTATCTCATAAAGCAAATCAAAATATATATTTTACGTATGCTGTTTCTGTTATTGCAAGTTTCAGTTGGCAAGCACTGAAAACTTCAAAGTCACTGGTTTGTGAAAAACTCATGGCAAAGATATTCCAAGTGTGTAGATGGTGTATATTGTACACTGTGTTAACTTTTTGCCGGCAAAAATGCCAAGACCAAACTGTTTGTTACAAATCTTCTCACTGAATGGATTAACGTTTCCAAGATTATAAGTAACAACGGCAAGTCGAATGTTCATCTGTCGTCGTCAGATGTTGCGCTTTGACTTCCGCCTACAACACTTTTGTAGAGAAAACAGACACTATATTTTCATGTGGTAAACAGAACGTATCCCCTAGGCGTCACGTAAAAAGATCTAGCAGTTTCATAGTTCTACTCAAATATCAAGCCAAACACTTAAAGATTATTTGTTGAACGCTGGTTTTTAAACTACGTAAACCTCTCCAGATACACAGAACGAGTTGATTGGAATTTGTGGAGATATTATATTGAAAAACATTGTCTCGCATGCAGTCGTGTTCTTTGTTTTGGATTTATTGCTGGTGAGGTAACTGATGCTACAAGAATTGAGCAAGGGGCCCTGTGCTTGAACATTTTTGGCACAGAAAGTAACCAGTTGTGAAAGGATTTCTTGTCTTTTGCAGAGTGCCATTCAACTATAAGCGAGACTTCATTAGATACGTTTCTATCACAGCTACGTGATAAAGGTATCGACAAAAACAAAAGAGAGCCAAGGATACCATGGTGCCTCCACCATAACTGATAGATGTAGGAGAGTTCAAACTCGAGTGAAGAACATAATTCCTGGTGCATTATATACACACGGAAAAGCTCTTGGCCTAAAACTCGCTTCATACATTCATCAGAGGAGTAATAAGCATCACACTTGAAGAAACAATGTAAAAGATTACATTTGCATTTAATTGTTTAGCAAAACAACTGCTGATTTTTTAGGAAAACCTCGACAACGATGCTATCAGCCACGTAGAAATGGAAGGATGCATCAAACTCCAGTGTTTGTACAAAACCAGATGGGTAACACTCGCAGATCCTTAAATACATTGATGTTCAATACAATAGATTCAGCTCTAGAATATCTGTTGAGTTGCTATGGGCACACAAAAAACCTATTAAATTTTGCAGTTTGACTTTATTGTTACATAGTAGCTGTTGAGTACATTCTGTCATCTATCGTACCACTCTCCATGCTTTTGCACTGAAAGTCGTATGAATTGATGGAAGTTGTCATACAGGCCAAAGTGATCACCAATTAATTTACTGGGAAACGAAACGATCCCGCTATTTGGGATGCTCTGTAGGATAAAGCAATACATATCACTATTGATATTGGAGTAGACCCGTCACCCCCTAGGAACAGAGGTTGGCAACAGAATTAACCAAACGCTCCTGCCAGCAATTCCTGAGAGTTCTGGAGACGAAATATTTATTATACATTCATTGAGCTTTTAATTATGGAACGTGAGAAAAGGCTTCTATATGGACAGGTTCAAGGTACAGTATATAATTCCAAAGTAATTTGTACACTTGATAAACCAGTTAGTGAGAGGCATACATGCAGCCTATATACCAGATATTATTGCTGACAATGGAACTTTCACCAATGAAGGAGCAATATTTGAACAATTGAGCGCACAGGATTATCTACAAGATATTGTTTCTGACTATGAGATGTTCACCAATTAAGTAGCAGGATGAGAAACAGTGATACCACAAGATTATTTCCCAGATGTTTTTTTTTTTATTGATGGAGTGGTCACCAATGAAGTAGCAAGATGAAAGACCAGATAGGAAACAGTAATTGCTTGGTTGAGGCAGTCACAGCAGCAAATATTCATTTATATCTTAGTGTGTTATATAATGTCTCTTAATCTTCTCAGCAGCACCAATGGGGAGATCTTGTCTTGATCTTTTGAACACTTATCATGAACGGAAGATCAATACAAAAAAAGTGGCCGACATGTTTGTTAGGACAAAAATAAAGAATTTAAAATTAACATTCTGTATCATATACAATGACAATATAATACTACATAAATAATTTATTCTAAAACTGGAAATTTGAAACATTTTGTTAATTCACATTGATAATGTAATGAGTTTATGAAAACGTACCTTCATATATCAGTGTCTAAGATAAATGGACAACGACTTCCAAAGATAAAATAATGTTGCGTCAGCGAGGTCACGTGACTAGAGTCACGCCACTCCTCTCGAACCTTCGGGAATAGTCGGGAGATTACTAGATATAGGGTAGGCTGGTATATATATAAGAGGGTCACAACGTGACGGGACAATGTGTGTGTAGACAATGAGTAATTGATCTGCAGTCAGAGAAAGTATTATTGAAGTTGAGCACGTTCGTTGGTATAGCGTTTGTTTTAGCGCGATTGTTGAAATTAAGTGTATCGTAAAGTTATATTCGGAAAGAATAAACCAGTTTTATTAAGTAAGGACTTGTGTCGCTAAAGTTTCGTCGGAACGAATTTACGGGAAATCAATTAACAAACGGAGACGTAACAATAACAATAGATCCTCAAGCATAGCACGTTTAAGCAACTGAAATGCTGATCATATTCTTCACCTATCTGAAATGCATATCAGCCTTGGTTAGGAATTGGCCAAGAAAAGTCAGTAATATAATTCAAAGCCTAGAAAGCTGTGGACTTTTGTTTTAGTTACAGGCTAGGGTCAGTCAATAATCATTGAACTATTTGTAGGATCTCTGGACACTCCATTAATATTTTCTATTTAAATAAGAAACATGTATATTAGTTTTAATAAGAAGAAGGCCTTCCTTATCTATGAAAAAGCATTCTTAATTTCTCAGCAGCAGACTAAAACGTACAACAACAGACAATAATGCCATTTACATAGATAATAAATCTCTCTCATAGCAGTCATTTCAGTTTTAGCTCCATTAGCCTTTTAAAAAGTGACAGACGACTTGCACAGATCAAATAACATGATGAACATTTACACAAGTTTTCATCACTTTGTGATAAAAATCATGTTAACTACAGATTTTTTCACAGTCCTTTTAATTTATCCTTTTTAAAATTTAAATCAGACGTATTAGACAAAAGATAAATCGCAGGTGGTATTTTTACACAATTCTGATTTAAATTTCAAAAATAAGCAAATTAAGAGGAATGTGAAAACAAAACATCTGCAATTTATGCACAAGAAAAAGAGTCTTAGTATTCTGGGAATGATAAACTCCAACTTAAAAAAACGAAAAGAGAAATGGTATAGCTTTTTCTTTTTGCTATTTTTTTTATTTAAAATCAATGCAAACCAAATATACGATTGCACTGGACAACATAACTATTTAAAATGGAGATATCTCCAATTCAGAAGATTTGAATAAGTTCTGAATAAAAATGAGAAAGTTGACCACTATATAAAAAATACAATAGCATTATTTTGTCTAGAGTTCATATTACCCATGTTACTTGTAATTCTACCCATAAAAATAAGTAGATCATACCATCTTATTCCAGGTATCAGAAACTTATTAAACACTCAGTTTTGCTGCAGAAATTACATAATACCAAACCAGTAAAACCCTACAGGGAGAATTTAGTGGCACTAAATGAAAATGACATATGAAAACTAATTAGGACGATAACAAGTCAAACCAGAACGCACCTACGTGTGAATAAGTTTGAAAATTTTTGGTGAAAATTAATGTTCACTTGTTTAAACTAACAGAGAAAAGAAACACCTGTAATGTTTCATATACCACACTTTCACGTGACTAATCTGAAATGTTTTGAGTCTTACACTACACTGTGATGAAACAATTGAGTATTATTTATTATTTCAGATGCGGGCATCTATTGGCAAATAATAATCCACGTATATCACTCAGTATCACATTTAAACGCCTCAACCACTAGCACAAATCAAACTATGATGTCATAACTAAACATACAGTTAGTCATATAACGACGGCTGATGTTAAGTTTAACAATATACACTGTTAAATGTGTTTAGTGCTGATCGGTTATTTTAAGAAAACTGCGTAAAATATTGTAAACATGTGGCATTCATGCACGTATGCTGAACGTCAACGTATAATTGAATAATACAAATACCTAACAGGTGGATATAGAGAGAAAAGTAATGGGAGTAGGCAGCTGTCCACGTAACACCGTACTTTACAGGTTTCTGTTGTTAGTAATACTAATAAATTAGCTGTACTTTGATATTAAAAAATTCACAATATTAGGAAAATAGGTAGGTTCAAAAAATAAATTTAAGGCAAAAATAATAAACAACCTATAACCAAAGCGCTTTTGAAAGGTAGCTCTTTCTTCATCAGCCCCTGTGTAAGAAGCTTAGAAAGGTCTATTTTTCGAAAAGCTGGATCAGTTTATAGAATTTCTTATTTTTGTCTTTTATGTAGTGTTATAGAATATTGTTCTTGCAGCTCAGTATGTATGTCATTTTTCCATTCTACGAAAACATTTTCATGCGTTCATAGGAACAAACACTTTTACTTATCTTTATTGTGTTGAGCTAGTCGAGGTTTATATTGACGTCCTAGTGTCTCGGGAAGTTGGCAATCATCACGACAAAAACAAATAATCAAGTGTACATAAAACTCAGGAACTATGGTAATCTTAAAATCAAAAAGATATATACTGGAGGATATAGAAGTGGCAGAACACTTGCTCTGATGAGACACCCAAAACTCTTTGTACATTGAAAGCAAAAATCTCAGAAAATATTTTAACAGGGATGCTATATCAACACTAAAAGTTATACAACGTTGTTTATGTTAAGTTTAATATATTATATATATATTTCCCCTTAGTAACTATACTGAACCACAGAGAACGCTACCCAAGTTTCGGCCATCTTTTAATGAGTTGAATCCGCAGCTGTATCATAACACTGTAGTTTAGTGTAGAAGGACTAAGTTATATTGGTCGACAAGTTAGTGGAAGGGGAAGCTTAGAACGATTTCTCTATTTGAAATGGTTACTTTGACTCGTCGAATAATAAAGGTATTTATATGTTGTGTTTTTAATTATGTACTTAACATAGGTTAAGAATAATGTTAGATTGCTTATATTTTATAAACTATAATAAATGTGATTTTGAATTAAATTTAAGTTTAGACTTATTAAGATATATTTATATAGTATGTTGCTATTATTTGGTGTTAGTATTACTATTACTAATAGTATTAGAGGTATTCACTGATTAAAAATTAAAAGTAGCATAAATTCATAGTTAATCATAAAAATTAAAATGAAATTTATACTATAGACTAGTAATAGTATAGTTACATTCCAAACTATAAAAGTATGAATATTATAAATACGATTTTATTATTAAAACAATAAGCATTACCTTTTCGGATTAGTATTCACTGTATTATGTTATTGTTAATCTACTATTCAGTACTACATTAATAATAGTAGTATGTTTCATAGTTATTAGCTTATGTACTTGCTCATTGCATGAGAAAGACATAGAGGCCAGGTCAAATCACCAACTCTCTGTTACTCTGTGGGATGGGGGCTGTTATAGCACATACCAGGTGTAATGGCAGTTTGTTCAGAAGTTTCCAGTTATAAGTGGACACACACATGCACATTTGTCAAATAGTAGTTTGTATATTACTGGTTATTAACAATGTCTGTTTACCTTAAATTAATGCAATAGTATACAACATTATACCATGGGTGTCTGCAGGATAAATAACAGAGTGGGGCAAGATGACAAAATGATATCAAAGTTCAAAGCTATAACTAAGGATATGCAAAATTGATAGTCCCTGGGGGTAAGTGCCTGTCCTAGCAAATGCCCCGTGCATTATAGTATTGTACACCTACACTAAAAGTGTTTGCATTGCAGTCTGCAGGTATATTTCAAAACATAAGAGCAGTAGAAATACAGCAACTACACCACTAATGTATGAAACCTGTTCTGCATTGTCATTCGTGATACATATATATGTAGCTGTGTGTTATACTCAGATAAAACTGAATACAAGTTCACAAGTTCTCGGATATAAGTATGCTAGATAATAGGAGATTAACTCAGGATGGCAATTATGGAACAGTACATAGTACTAAATCTCTTATTAACTGAGCCATTATTAAATGAAGTTATGAGACTGGACACAAAGTGAATTACAAAATAAAAAACATTAAACACAAACATTATGTGCACTTGCAGTTTGCTTATGTTGGATCATCAGTTTTACTGGACCACTGGACTGACTACTGACCACCAAATTCTACTATACTGACATCAGTGATGTTCTAGATCAGAATTTATAAATCCACAGTTTCTTACTTTTAAAGAAACTTCACATTTACCAAGTTTGACATGGGATATCATGTAACTGGTTATTCTCATTACACATAAGTGGGGCTGTAACCTCTAGATATCACCTAAACAATGACTGAAAAACTGCTGTTGACATTCTAATACAAGTTTTCACTAAACAATGTTCTCCTTGGGTGGTAATATGTATTAACTACTTCAAGAATAACAAAGGTAAATTGAAATAAGATCAACTTAACCATTTTCTTGATCATTGTGTTATGTGAAATCTGCACATACTCAAAACAAAAAAAAAATTGGTTCAAAACAACTATTATAATATTACAATAGGATCAATTCTAACAGTTATAAATTTAAGGAAAGTTAAATGACCAATTACCTGTTAAATGAGCTGGGTGATTAGTGGTATGTGCTAATCGGTTAATTTATAGCCTCATTAATCAATTAGTACAGTTTCTTCAAACCATGGTATGTACAAGCCAAAAAACAAAAGTTAGCAGATGGTGATGCCAATAAGTTTCAATAGTTCAGAAGAAGAATAACTAAATAAAAGTTTGTGGCAAGTGATGGCTTGCCAGTAGCCTTCCCTCTAGTCTACAATTCAAAATTAATGACAATGGCAGATAGCTGAAGCAGCTTTATCATAACAAGAAAGGGTGAGCAAGTTTGATTGCAATGGGAATTGAACCCAAGACCTTTGAATCCCACTCCCCCAAATAATCAAAAACTGAATAAACTTTTATAAAATTGGGTAGAACACAGATATTTCATTATGCAGTGTTATGCTGAGCAACAAACACTAGCAATGTTTCAGTTACTTCTGTGGTTTGAATAACTGAAAATAATAATAATCAGAAACCATAATTTTGATTAGTTGACTATTTTGATGACATTCTGTTAATCATAATTTTGATTAATTGATTGTTGAAATAATCAGAAACACTAATTTAAATTAATCAATTAAATCACTAAACTCTCTGGGCCTCAAAAACGAAAACCACCAAAAAAATAAAAGTGAATAAAAATTTAGTGTAGTGTTTTATTTATTCTTTTATTAGGATTGCTCAAGAGAATTCACAATCCAAGAAGGGGGTCAGTGCCGTAAGCTGTATGTTTAATGTAATTTGTATGTTAGCTAGAGATTGTATAATATTAAGATTGGCCTAGAAGGTTCTAAGTTGACATCAAGTTTTTCTTGTACATTCAAAGTGTCATGATATAAAAAGATTGTTTGTGTTAAATATTAGTGATTAATTTATATTTGTGAGTGAATATTTTATTATTTTTAAGTTTTGTTATAATAAGAGTTAAAATCAGATGGTGTCGAGAATATAGAAAGTGGCCAGACGACTATGTAATAAAGATATA
>NW_013667622.1:61567-94806 GCF_000517525.1 Limulus polyphemus
TATATATATATATATATATATATATTATTTTTTAAAATCTGATACAAAGCTAAATTATAAATTCATGATAGTTGTGAAGTGTGTAGAGTTATTACAAGATATTTGAATCAGTAAGTGCATTTTGATAAAGTTTTGGGTCCTGTGTTTGCTCTTGTGCTTATTGATTTACTTCCTACAAGTAAGTTGATTTTACTTTAGTCTAGTAGGGGGTTTGAACATCATTTGTAATGTAGGCCTACAACAAGTTATAACAGTGTACAAGCATTTAATGTTTGTAGAAATATTATAGGAGGAAATAAAGTAATTTGTTCTTGCCAAATGGGTTGAATTATTTTTATCAGATAATTTAAACAAACCTACCAAAAATAGAAAACTGATATAACAATACCAGGGAGTCATACCAGGCTCATTTCAAGATAATTTCCAGAGTGAATGGGTGGAATAGTAAACAACAAGCCATCTATCTTCCTAACAGCCAATTGACTTTATTCTGGTTAGCAATTAAAAATTAGTGACAATAGCAGATAACTTAATAGCTTTGCAATAATTCCAAATCATCTAATCTCGTAACCACCAATAAAAATCAAAATAAACCAAACTTTTTCTTTCTAGAATGACTTCAGATTGTAACATGAAACTACATTGGTTTATCCTAAGTAGCTCTAAGTTCATAACAGTATACATCTATTTATAATTATATTTTATTGTTTTATTGCCCTTTGAACTGTGTCTAACTACTATCCGTGCCATTATAAGTTGTAAAGCACTCGGGAAACGTGCAGTTCATGTTACACTATCAAATTATATTACCCATGAACTACTCGTGAACCATTTTAATTATATTATTTATTTTACCTAATCTAGTCTTAAATAACTTAAAATGATCTGTATTTTCAGATTTTAGTTACTTTTATAATAATAAATAAAGAAAGAATAAATATGATAAACAAGTAATAAAGTACTTACCCAATCTTCTTTTTTTCTTGCCCTCGACTGTCGAGAACAGTTAAGCCTGATTTTTTATAGTAATTATAGTAATGCACTTAATAATTTTTATTTAATTAAATAATGCAATATATAATATAGACTAATAACATGCAAAAAGTAGACAAATTTCCTTACCTATCAAAATGTTTCTGGCTTTCTAACTATGTGACAAGAGTCGTTACAAATTCATCCTAGCTAGTTGTTAACTTTCCCATGGGAACAAATCTTGTACTGTGAGTGAAATTGATGATATTCTGTTCAGAATACAACGTTATACAATACTTCATTTGATAGATGAAAACCTTGACTTTCTATTGGTTATAAGTAATATATAATGAAACATAAGAGAGAACTATCAATGACTTGTGAAAAAGAGGGTGTGGCAGGAGAGGTCTGTAACCAAACAAAATTGAATACTATAAAAATTGTGGTTTGTCTGAGCAATAACAATTTTATAGAGAGTAACTTATGTTTAATTTCATACTTTTTCAAGGGGTGGTGGATAGAATAGGGATGATGACATGCTAAGAAAAAATGTGTCACGTGGGTCACACTAATGGAAATCCAGGATTTTTGAAATATTGCCTTGTAGAATTAAGAACTTAAAACTTGTATATTAACTAATGTAAGTAAAATGTGGTTTAACTCTTTTTAACCCATGCTCGGTCCCTGGGACCGACCTCGTAACCATTTTATGCTTGTTATAGTTTTCATGCTATAAATTTTTAATTAGTAAACAAATGTTAATGAAATTTGGCAGTTTATCAGTAAACATTACGATGCTTTCATATGCAAAATATCAAATATTTTTATTAAGTCTTAAAGTTTGTAAAGCAATGTTTCTCCCATGCCTTTTTTCCTTTCATATCTTGCCTATCTATCATGCAAAGTAATTTTCATTTTAAGATTAAAAATATTCTTATGCATCAGAAAATTTTGAAATATCAGAAATGCGAAATCTTTATAATGTCCATATAGTTATCAAACGAAATCGTTATAATGTCTGGATAGTTATCAAACATTTCTTAGGAAAAACCTTTATATTTTATCTGTTATTTTCAGTAATTCATCTCTGTACGGGTTTGGTAAATTTTACCAATCTCGCAACCACCATAAAGAATTTAGAAATACACATAAATTATACCTATTTTATTCTAGAATGAACACAAATTATAAAAACAAAAATGTTTAGACAAAATAGCTTAAATCTCATAACATTATACATTTATATATATTTATTATTTTTATTATATTGACCTTTCATCCATACCTAGCTGACAATACAAAAGTTACAACTACGCAGCTCACGTGCACTTATGTTACCGTATCAAATAACATAAAGGTGACATTTGGTCTGTACAAAGTATCTTGTCTTGGCTGTGTTTTAGTCGACTAGTATTTTGTAAAATACAGTCACATTTCAATTACTATACATTATATATGTATATAGATTATTGCTATTTTGAAGTAAGTTCTTAAAGTTATTTTTCCTAAAACATAGAACAGTAAATATAGAAGTAAAGCAAACAATTATCTCTTCCAGTTACAACCTTTATACTCGGATGCTGCTTTATGTAGGTTGCTAAGCCTTTAAAAAATTTGCATGTGGAGGACGTGAAAGAAATATTTTTTTTAGGTTTTTTATATATATATATACTTTGAATAACTAAAAAATCTTAAATTACTACATCAATACCATAGAATTCTACTGTAATTTATCAAACTTAGTAACTAAGCTCTATTTGGGTCTAAAAGAAATATGAAATTTGAACAAATAGAAAAGATAAGACCTTATTATTTTATAATCTAGCTTGTCAATATCTGTAATTGGAGTTTCTAATTCATATGAAACTATAGACTTAATATTTTGACTTCACAAACATCTAATTTGAACCAGTGCTGCATTCAACATACCACGTGACACACAAAAATCGATGTTTATCTGTGTTTTTTTTATATTTACTTTAAAATTTACAAATTGAGCAATGTATAGTTCTAAAAATTGAATTATAATCTACAGTTTGGTACCAAACATAAATTCATGAAATAGTAGTTCAATAAAATTTTGAATGCGAGTCAACAAGCGAGATGACATGGCCTTTCACCTGTGACCCATCTCAAAAGAGTTAATAAAATTTTGAGTGTAAAACACAAAAACCTTGTGTCATACACAGTAAAGGGTACCTAGGGTGATAGGGTTAAAGTATGTCACCTCCCAGGGGTTTTGAATCTGGTGGCAGATCCCTTGTCTTGAGTGAAAGATTCATCCTGCAAAATGGTCCTTGCACCTTTTGGTCTTCCATTGGATTTACTCCCATTTCAGTACTCCTCAGATCAATGCTTTTGCTACTCTCCTCAATTCCAAACTTCCCTTCTTCTGGTCACCCATCTCAGACTCAAGTGCACTGGCTGTCAGTGTTCTGAGCCACAATTAGTCCAGTCTCTTTCTTTATTCCTACCCTCCTCTTCATCTTCTTCTCTGGGTACTCTCTATCATTTGTGGCACCCTTTGCTCAGTTTTTCTGACTGCTCTACTATGGTCAGCTCAGTCATGGTTTTCCCTTCTGCTTCACCTCATCCCTCTTTCTCCTTTGGAGATCATTCCTCGATCAACCTCAGTCATCCAATTTTCGTGATATGGTGCCTTTGTCTTCGCATAAGAGAGACATTCTCTCTTTTTCTTGCCAGCCTTCTACTCACCCTCTCTCAATGTAAGTGAGCTTTTCCACATTTACTTCCTTTTTTACTTTGCTTTTAACCAAAGGCCTGTCTGTTTCGACCATGTTGTGCTGTTCAGGACTTTCTGTCTCTTGCCTTTTGCCTATTCTCACAGATCTTTTAAAGGCCTTTTTTCTCATCACCCTCTTCATCCAGTCTCTCTTCCAACTGGGACCTTTGTGTGATTTTTTTGGCTTTTACATGCACCCCCCTCTTTAAGTCATTGGCCTCATGTTGCTTGTGATCATTGTTGTCATTCAGACATTTACATCTTAGGCCCCTCCTGTACTCATTTATCTAGATACTGAATAATGTTATTTCCAGACCAATCTTTTCTTCAGAAGACTTGGACTGCCTAGGAAGGCAATTAGATGTTTTCTCCTCTCTCTTGTCCTAGCTATCTGTTGCTTTGTTGCTTGGACAGTGTGCCATAGAGTTTGCTAGCTAGAGTTGTAACATACTTTCTTTCTCTGTTACCATCAGCTCAAAACAAAACACATGCCAGCAGCATCTATATTATACTTCTGTGTATTATGTCTGAATTATTTTTGAACCTTTACCATTCATTATTTAAGAGCATTATTAAGAACTTCTAATCAGACATAAGTTGATTATATAGACTAGAAGTAAAATAATTTCAAAATTGACTTTTGAATTGTAAAAATAATTTTATATCACAAATTGAGTAGAAATGTATACTGTCAGTTGGGTCACTGTTAGTATTTTCAGCTCTACACATTTGCATGTAAATTAAATTTGAAATTAGCCAAAAGTTTTAAATCATAAATTTTGAAAACATACTTGGTTGAATTGTAACTAATCAGACCTAAAGTATTTTTATTGGTAAAATGCCTTTTGCTACAATTATTCAGTGTTTAAAAGAATGTTCAGTAATTTACTTACAAGAATTACTTTCTTTGTTATCAATGACAGGTTCATTGTGCTTTGTGTCAAAAAAAAAAGAAAAGAAATGTAGCTGTAAATCTCAGTTTCTTTTAATATATTTAGGCCTAGTTTTGTCTTCATATTTAATATTTAAGTATCTTTTACTCAATATGACCTTTTATTAATCCTAAATGACATTCTTAGATGGAATGAATTTCTACATTCTCATTCTCACACATGTCATAATCAAGGACCTTTTATGACCTTTTATTACTCCTAAATGACATTCTTAGCTGGAATGAGTTTCTACATTCTCATTCATGTCATAATCAAGGACTGACTGTCTTTAAATTTCATACATATTTTACTAAATGGAACTGAAGTAGACTGAAATTATAATTTCTAATGCATTTTTGAGACCCTAGGTACTTGTTTATTGTCATTGATGTACAAGTGCAGATTAGCTTTTGTAAACACATCCTGTGTTCGATGTCCTGGGCATTAAGCAAAAAAAATCAATAACTTCATAACATAGTAGTAAAATGTTTATGGGAGGAATTAACTATTTTAGCCATGATGTTACCTCATCTGATACATAATATTTTCTAATTGGAAATATGTTCTGTAGGAAACCCAAAGACTGTTGGCAGAACCTGTTCCTGGAATTAGTGCAACACCTGATGAAAGTAATGCTAGGTATTTTCATGTTGTCGTTGCTGGGCCAGAAGAGGTAAGTACGTTATTATTATTATTATGTAGCAGTTATTAGTTTAAATATATAAGGCTGTATGTTCAGGTAATAAATTTCATAAGTTTGAGTACATATTTGCTTGGAATTAGGCTAACAGTCAAAAGCTTTGTTTTAGTGACCTTATTTGTACATTATAGTTGTGGTGTTTTGCAGTGAGATTAGTTGAGATTTTCTTGTTATCCAGCTTTTTTTCAAAGGTAACTCAGAAACTGCAATTCAGATAAGGCATTCTCCCTCCGCTCACAAGATTAACCTTTCTCGTTTTGTGCTGCCCTCTTTATGCAAATTTTTTTCAGAAACACATGCCACAAGATTTCATCCTCCCTCTGTTGGAATCCAAAGTTCCAACACGTCTCATGAAAATCATCATGCACTACTATCACATTACGCATATGACTCCCTCTACACGCCACTACTATCACTTCTCGTTTGGCAGCTGTCGAGTTCAGATGTTCTTTTTGACATTATTTAGTTACCTTGAAATGGTTTATTTTTTCATTTTCTTTTAATTTTATTTCCATCACTTCACAGTTGTGGAGTTAATATTTTGATAAAGCATTACTTCCTTGAGTTTCCTGCTTACGAATTCCGAAGTTACAGTCCCCACCAGCATCTGATGCCATATTTTCAGCCACAGGTGCAGGCAACCCATCGGGGAGGGGGGTGTATCGTCGCTCATTCACCAGAAGATTGAGAGGTATATGAGCCTACCTCTCTCGCCTACTTCTGCCCCATTTCCTCCTGAGCCTTTCAGGCCAGGCTGTAGACAATTTTGATTGTTTGTTTCCCCACCCGAAGTTTGCTGTGCTTCCCATTCACTACATGATGATTCAGCTTGTCCATCGTCGATTTTTTCTGACTTTATCTCTCAGGTATGTGATGTTTTGTTTCTTACACCTGTTTCCTATGGCTCTAGACCTTCCCTTACATGAAACTTTCCAACCCTATTTAGTCTTTCCCCTGTTCCCCTATATTAGGGTTCACGAGAACCGATTTGCCTCTCAACTGGGAGAGGCCGTTAGTATGCCTCGTCCTAGGGACTTCAAATCATTCTGCCCTTGCTTATAATTGGGCAGACTTTCCTTTTCTCGACCAATAATTGTTGGGATCGATTCTACCTGTTTGGGGGTGAAAGAGGCTCTTCACAGGAACCTTAAGAGGGTTTTCTGCTGACATCCTCTTCATTCTTACTTCTACATTGGCTCATCTGTCGTCTTTGCCTTTTGCGCTTCAAATATCGTTTGTTTGTTGTTGGGACCTCTTTGGCTGTGATGTGATTTTGGTGCAGACCCATTTCCAGGCTCCTTATCTGAGGAATCTCCGCATGGCACCATTTTTGCGACATTATGTGTTTGACTCGGTTCCTGGGTCTTTAGAGTCGTGGGTAGCCTCTGACCTTCAACATTTTACCATTACTCACTTGATAACTCGTTTGTTGCAGTCGGGGCCAAGTGCAGCACCGATTCCTCTCTCTCCCGACCTTCCCCTTCTCAACCTCTTCCTGTCCCACTCTCCCACAGTGACATGGTTCGACAATTTACTTGATGACACACGATTTGCCAACAGCAGTACCGGTGACTATGTGGTCTGTTCAGGTCCAGTGTGGGCTTGTCTACTGAATTTCGTTCATCTGTGGGGACCTTTTCTTGCCGATGTCTGGATTCACAAAGTGCTCTTGGAGGGATTTGTTGTCCCCTTTCTTTCCCTTCCTCCATTATCCAGTGTTCCCATTCCCTTCCCTTCTCCTCAGGATCCCTCAACACATCAGCATCTGTCAGAGGCAGTTCAGGACCTCATCACACAACAGGCTTTCGAACTAAGTTCACAGGGGTTTTCTCCCACCTGTTTGTGGTTCCCAAGAAGACCAGGGACTGGTGTACTGTCATCGATTTATCCCATCTCAGTCAGTATGTTCACACTCCTCACTTTACCATGGAGAAATACCTTTCTCTTTGGTGGGCATTTTCTCCAGATCTTTGGATGACTAAGGTGGACGTTTCCAATGCTTACCTGCACATTCCTGTGGTGGAGCATTCTTGTCCATATCTTCAGTTTGTCCATTGAAGGGTTGTGTACCAGTTTTGCACCTTATCTTTCAGCCTTGCCTCAGCACCGTACATGTTTTGTCATGGGGTCTACTCCTTTGCTCAACATATTCATGCCATGGGTTTGCACTTCCATGTTTATTTGGACGACTGGCTTCTTCTTGCTCATTCAGAATTAGAATTGGCCTGCCATGCTCATCAGCTCCTGGCCAAAGCTGCATGGGTGGGATGGTTGGTAAATTGGAGAAGTCTTTCTTTTGTCCTACCCAGTACCTTATCCATTTGAGGGTTTTCTTCAACCTTCTCCTCTTTGGCTCCATTTTATGTGTGTTCCCTCACTTTTTGGGATGTGGTTCTAAATAACCCATCTCATACCCCTGGGCAGGGCCCATATGTGGTTTCTTCAATGGGTCCTTCATGATTAATGGATCCTTGCCCGGGATGCCTTGGATACTTCTATATCCATTCCCTTGTAGACGATCTCCATTGGTGGTTGAACAGAGCCCACACCTTGGCAGGAGTCCCACCTTCTCCTCTGTGGCCAGATTTATATCTTTTCACAGATGCATCCCTTCAGGGCTGGGGGTGCCTGGGTGGATCACCAGGAGGTTTTGTGTCATTGGTCTGTGGAAGAGAGTTCTCTTTTCAAACTCCTGGTTGTTCATCAGGCTTGGATCAATTTCTATCTCTTTCCAGCTGCCGGCTGGTTATGATCCATTCCAAAAATCACCTAGGTGGCACCATGTCCAGATCCCTAGGTTTTCACACTATGAATCTTCTTTTTTTGGGCCCACAAACATCACATTCATTTGATGCCATGTTATATACCAAGTGCTTTCAATCTCTTAGCCAATCATCTTTCGCGATTGGACCTAGTTTCTCCCATGGAGTGGTCCCTGCATCTGGGTATGCCCCATATCGATACCTTTGCCACTGATATCGGTCATAAATTACTTTGATGTTGGTCCCCAGTACCCTATCCTCGAGCCTTGTCTGTTGATTCCTTCAGTCAGGATTGGTCTTATCTGTTCCTTTATGTTTGCCCTCCCATCCAGTTACTTCATTGGAGAGTCTCCCTCATCCATGTCACTACATGCATGGTCCTTCTGGTTGCTCCTTACTGGCATGTTCAACCTTTTCTCGGTTGCTCCTCCTGCAGGTGATCCCTCACCTTCATCTTCCCTTTCATTTCGACCTGCTTCATCAGCTCCAATCACCAGCACTTCATCCCATGCAGTGTCCTCCGTCTTCATGCTTGGCTTTTGTCAAGTCCTTGGCAAGGAGTTCCATTTTTTCTCACAGAGTACCTTCACATTTAGCCCATTCCATCTGCCATTCTTCTTTGGCCATCTATCAATGCAAATAGAGCATTTATCACTCCTGGGCATTGACTCGGAGTTTCCAGGCTTCTTACCAAATGGTTGCCTGTATCTCCAAGTTTCTCATGTGGCTCTTTGAGAGGGGTTCTTTGGTCTCCTCGATTTCGGAGTTTTGGGCAATGTTATCCCATACATTACACTTTTCCCACTTCTGCAGTGTCTTTGCATCCCTTGTCCTTTCCATGTTGATCCGTTCCTTCCAACTCTGTTTGCCACCAAGATGTCAGTCGCTCCTGGAGTGGGACATTGACATGGTCCTTCATGCCCTCTTTTTACCTTTATTCTAACCTCTGTCTATGTATTCCCTGTTTCACCTCTCTTTGAAAACATATTTCCTCCTCCTCCTCCTGTCCTCCGGGCATTGTAGGTTGGATATTTTTGCCCTCAACATTACCAGATCCTTATACCACTCCTCCTACCTTATCTTTTATCCGAATCATGCTTTCCTTCCCAAGACCTCTGTGGCTCAAGAAGGTAAGTCCTTTTCTTCCCTTATCTGCCTATCCTCTACATCTCATCTCTTTAATCTCGTCCTGATCCGGATAGACTCCTCTGTCCTGTCTGTGCCCTCCGTTGTTCTGTTGCTCACACGGCTTCCTTCCAGGGTTCTCTTTCCTGCCTTTTTTATCCCTTCACAACTTTCCTCTTCCTGTGATATTTTCCCAGTTAGCCTATTCCTTCCCAGCATAATCTCTTTCATGTTTCCTCACATCAAATCCACCACCTTACCTTCTCCCTTGCCTCTCGTCTTTGTCGGCCATTGGAAAAGATTCTATTATCAGGCATGTGGACGACTCCGCACATGTTCATCTCCCACTACCTATGCTACATTGCTGTTTCTGCTTCCTTAGGGTATTGCCTGCCACCTGTGTCTATTCTTGAGTCTTCTGCATGGCTGTTACATGAGGTAAGCCATCACTAATGCTTTCTTTTCTTTCAAAAGCCCCTGCTTCAGCTTCAATTTGGATCCCGCTCTGTGGCGAGTAGTGCCTGACCAGGTATTCTGTCTGTATTCAAAATGGGTTCCACTTAGAGTGCTATAACCATTCACAGACATCTTGATATCAAATCCACACTGTAAGTCATGTTGATTCTTATACATTTTTCATGGCTATGTATGCTGACTCTTGAGATGGAGTGTTTCACAAGATCACTAGAGTGTAAGTTCCTCATGATAATTGCATCATAATATACCCATCCCAGACCATACCACCCATGGATGGCATGGGTAAAGCAGAAGGGGGATTGTTGCACATCCATGCCATGCCTAGTTTGAATAAATCAGTGTGGTCTACTTTTCAAAATAGGGTTTTGTGATCACCCATTGCACTGTCTTGGGTGTTGCAGTTCCTCTGGACTCTCCATTACACTTTTCCCCATTTCTTCCTGTGGAGTATGGGAGTCCTTACCACTTAACAGTTCCAAGCCACTGGTGTGGTTTACCATGGAGGCAACCTGCTGGATGGGTTCCACAAAGATGGCTATAACCATTCAGTTCAGAGTAGGGTGGTGGTGTTCTGCCAGTGTACAGGTAGTTACAAGATCCTCTGGATGAGTGAATATTTCACGGAGTTGAGATGCCTAAATGCAGTGCACCCCTCCAATTGTGTGCCCTCCTCTTACCCTCGTGCAGATGTCAGTACCCAGCAAGTGAGGTTTTGGAGTTCAAGTGAACCAATCACATAAGTCCTCACACAGGTTTTGGGTTGTCCATCTTCCTCTCTTATCTTGTTTTCTGTGTTGTGAGTCACAGAAAGTCTACGTGGCCTGTTTCCGCTTCTGTCCTTTGGATTTCTTTTGTTGGGTGATGAGGTTGTTACCAACCTGGGGTCGTTTTGGGTTGTTTTCATAGTTGTGGGGGTTGAGTGCATGCGATGGACTTCCCTCAGATTTAGGATGACACATTCCCGGGTCTCTGGCATTAGGCTACCCTGTGAATTCATGGAGTCGATTGTTAGGCTCGTTCTTGACTCTGGGACTTGAAATGAAGATGGTACGATCCTCATCCTACTCTAGTGAGGATGTCGGTACCCAGCGAGTTAGGTTTTGAATGTAGTTGACTTATCGAGTAGTGTCTGTTGTGCCCTAGCCACTCTACACCATGGGACACATCCTCCCTTGCCCACTTTCCATTGTGGGATTGAGTGATTCTGATTTCTGTTTAAGATCACATTGCTAAATTATCTTCTTCCAGATGTGCTCCCTTTAATGTTCAGCCATGTCAGTGTTCCTGGCAAAGAGATATATCTGGCTCAGATGTGATGCGGTACCCCTCCTCAGATTACCTGATCTGTTCCTCTCATTTTGGGGGTGTTCTCTGGATGATTCCATAGGATACACCTGTGCTTCCCTTGTACCGGTCTTTCCTACATTTTAATGTGGGATTCAAGCAAATCTTGTGAGCAGAGGGAGAGTACCTTATTAGTCAAGAAAATGGAATAATCTTTTCTCACTCCTGTAAAAATACATGGCAACAGAGACATCACAACAATTTAACAAATATATAATTTGTCTGGTTACATTGTTAAAATTACATTACTAAATGAGACTTTAACATCAATACACTTCATGACATAATAAGAAAAACTCTTTAACTTTTTTGTATATAGGCTTGGTCATTTTGGACCATCTTTTAACCATCATGTAACCATACATACTATAATATTTAATGTAGTAGTTGTACATCTTCAAAAATATGGAAAATGTTTAGTCTTTCATACATAAAAAAAAATCTGATTTTTTAAATAAATGTTTTAACTAAAGATTTGTCTGTGAATTCATAGAGTCAGAGTCTGGGTGCAAGGTGATTTTCACACTAAGATTAAAAATACTTAATTGCAATTTACAGTTATCAAATTTCATTTGCATAACCTCCAGAACCTTGTATATAAATGTCAAAAGATTGTTTCCAGTAAAACTGTACTTTAAATGTTATGTTCTCTACTTTAATGCTGTAACTAGCAAAAATAATTATGAAATAAATCTGAATTACGTTTTTGTATTTCTAGAATGCTTGCATATTGTTACAGTCATTTAGGTTTATTGTTTTACTTCAACTTAGAATATTGCCAAAGTGAACTATCACATAGTTGAAGCCTTACATAAACACAGCATTGAGTTACTACCAGCAAAACTAAATCAAATTACAGCATGCTGTATGTGACAAATGTAATCTTGGCATTGAATATTTTTTGTATATAATTTTTCTTATCTAACTTAATAAATATGTAATTTTTGTATGTTAATTATTTTAATAACAATAAATAAAAAAATAAGTAATAAATTTATTGTTTTTATGTATATGTCTGGGTCTTTTTGCTCTTAAAATCTTGATGAAAGTTAACCCCCCTTTTTTTTGTAGGGGTCTTATTAGTACTTTACTTAATTTTTACTTGTTTTAAATATGCGAGCTATAATGCAAAATGTTAACACACAACCAAAAAACAATGTCCTAAAACAGTTATAATGTAACTGACTTTCCAACCAAGCTATCTATGTGTTAAAATAATTTCCTTACCTGATGAGGTGATCTTGGAGGTAGTAAATTATAAATTTGCATAGTAACTCAAATCCAACAACTTCCAAAGTTTTTAAAGAAGGTCCACAGTACCGTCCAGAAACCAACCTGCAGTGTGAACTTGGGTACATCTTGTCAGAAAAATAAATGCATCACTTGCCACAGCATCAACACATGAGCTCGATTTAAAATTCCAAAAACAAAAGTTATTCATGTCAATGTTGACAAGCTGTGTATGTTGTGTGATTTGTAAAAAATGTGGCATGTTATACATTGGTCAAACAAGTCACTGCTTAGGCTATAGTTCATGTGAACATCTTTCCTTTATAAGAAATAATGACACTACAAAACCCACAGGTAGACACTATATGAATAATTATATTTGCTTTTTCCACTGTATCATAAAAAAGAACACCTGGAAATTTTGAAATCAGACACTATTAACCCCCCTTGGAATGAATGAAGAATTCTATTTCTGTTAACCTTTCCCTGTCCCCATCTTTAAAATTTCCCTTATATCTAATCTAAGTGTACTCATAAAAAAATGTTGTTTCCGTAACAGTTTATTCAATGAACATGTGCTATTTTCTCTTTCACTAATTCGACCATTTTACAAATGTCTGTTATACCAAATCTTTCATTTTTTACCATATTTGTTGTTTTTATATTTGTTTGTTTATTTTTATCTTACAGCCTTTTTTGATCTTTTTTAATATTAAATACTTATACCTTTCATTATAGTATTTCACCAGACGATGTTTATTTGATGCACACATTCATTATCATTAGGTTTATTTTCTTACATTGTTGCTTTTATTTATTTCCTACATATTTTTTAATTAGATATTTACTCTAATTTACTTTCTTTTTTCATGATTTATTATTTCTTCTAACTTTACCTAACAAATTATTTATTTTATTATTGTTATCACACCCCCCTCTTACTTCTTTTTACCTTAAAGATATGTTCTTGAGCAGGGGTGGCAAAATATGGCTTGTGGGCCGGATTCAGTCTGACTAACATTTCTATCCTGCCTGCCGTGACTCCCGGCAATTGGAAAGAACATGATGGGGTCTTTATACAATCGATGTTGAGGTAATTTAATTAATATAGTAGAAATGTGCTGCCCCTGGGGACTTACCTAAATTCATGGAGTGGCCCCCTTGCGAAAATTATTGCCTGCCCCTGTTCTTGAGTCTTTTAGTCGCTTGTTCTCTTTTTTTTTCTTATACCCTAACTCCTCACTGAAAATCCAGTGAAGGGCTGTTGCCTGAAATGTTTTCATATTCATTAAAAAGTTAGTTTCATTTGTTGAGTACCTCACCTTGTTTCTTTTACTCTACAGTTGCAGAATTGTCCAACAATTAGATAGCCTATCTGTATTTTTTAATTCCTGTAAATAATAATATTTTTGATTTATTTATCTTGAACTGAAAGTAACAGTTACATTTCCAAGGTTACCAAGTGAGATGGATAAAAACTTTAAAACATTATTTTGGATGCTATATGTCTCTAGATTAATTTTACTTGTACTTTTTCATTGATATATATGTGTGTGTGTATCATATTTTGTTGTTCTACATTCATCTTGAACTTGTGACACATTAGCCTCACCCCAAGGTCTTCACAGGCAGGTATAATACATCTCAATGTGATTAATGTTTTTTTTTCAGGATTGTTACTGAACACCAAAATATAATTCATAAGTGTTGAAACATTTTGTCTAATACTTCCAGAAATAGGACCCACACAGGGCCTAGAGTTGTAAAAAAAGATTGAAAATAACCAACTCTGTTTGATATTTTGTTGCTTGTAGTCACCATTTGAAGGAGGAGTTTTCAAGTTGGAGTTGTTTCTTCCTGAGGAGTACCCAATGTCAGCTCCTAAAGTTCGATTTATGACAAAAATCTACCATCCCAACATAGATAAACTAGGAAGGATCTGTTTAGATATACTGAAAGGTAAGCATGTGCTTGTCACATATCTAATATAAAACATTACGTATGTTTTACTTAACTTATTTTTACTTAGAGTATGTAGATATACATATACACAAAACGATGATCAAGATTGTGTTCTAGAACTTATTTAAACTATAACAACTATGAGAAACAATTTTGTAATTATATTTTTTCAGATAAGTGGAGTCCAGCTTTACAAATAAGAACTGTTCTACTATCTATTCAGGCATTACTAAGTGCTCCAAACCCTGATGATCCCCTGGCTAATGATGTAGCTGAACAATGGAAAGTTAATGAAGCAGAAGCAATTAGAACAGGTGAAACATCTTTTGTTACTCATGTAATGTGAAACTTTTATTTTATTTTGCACGGTGGAATATGAAAAACTATTTGAATAATGTATCTAAAGATTACAGTCTATGTACTGTACATTTTGTCAGCATGTGTATATCTATGATATGTGTCAAATTCATTTTAATAGTTTTTTAATGAGACTGTAAATACTTGACAATTTTTTATCTCTATAATTATGATCATTTCTTTCTTTGTCTTTGAAAGTACAATGCAAGCAAATTAATTAGAGACAGGGTTTGCACAGGTGCTTAAAATCCTTGAGTCATTGAAAAAGCATTTTTTAAGATTCAGGCCTGTAAATCTTGGAAATAAGATATGTTTTAAAGGTGTTAGTAGACACTTCAGACTTGACTTATTGTGAATAGATTAACAAAAATGGTAGCATGGAAACGAAGAATAGTAATCGGTAACGTATTTTATATATATACAGCAACTGGGTGTTTAAGGACCTAACCTATTCACTTTATAAGGCAAGATTTAGTATGTGTGTTAAGTCATTTGACACAGGTAGCATGGGAATTAGGGTTGTGAAGAGCTACCTGATTGGTAAAACACATACAGAACCCGTGAAAAAAAATTTTTGCAGCACTATCTGTTAAAATTTTTAGTCAAAGTACTAGAAATAGTATTAACATTAGTTGTAACAATTGAGAAAGTTTGCATTGACACATGCAAGACCTATGAGTACAATGCAGATAACTCACGTGACTATTCAGGAACCTGCAGGTATCATGTGGATATTTCGTTTGTTTCAGAAGCATTTATGACCACACCACTGGGAACACCTGTTCAAAGTTTTGGTGTGAATTGGATGTTAGTGAGCATAATATCTTATTTGCTTTTACTAGATGGCAGCATCAGTGAAGAAAAAAAAACCATACAAGCATTAACACTTAGTGTTTTGGGAAACAGATGATTGCAGCTAAATGTACATGACGGAAATTTATATGGTTTTCTAAGCAAATTTCTGAGTGATTAAAGTAGAGAGTTCAGTTGATATTTTAAGTAGGCAAAATAAAAATCTCTCAACATTGTTTTCAGCTACTCAAAATTAGAAAGTTCACAAAATCATTTTCGTTTTTCGTGTAGTAATTAATGAGAGCTAGTTAAAGTTATTAATGATAAAAAATGGTAAAATGGCCTCTGGCCGCCTTGTATGTAGTTTTAAAATGATCCATAAAAAGTTGAATGCATAGGTGTGCAAGTTATAACTAGAGAAAACAAAAATATTACAACAATGTTTTGTTCTGTTTGGGCTTCCAAATGTAAATGTGAGCCAAGTAAGTTAATATACTTAGTGGCTAAGGCAAGCCACAAGGATTTTTTGCAAATTTCAAATGTGTGAATGTTTCAAAATTACATGAGAAATGAATATATTTAATTTTTTTACTTGGGCTACGAACATGCAGATTTTGATGACTAAAAGAAATTCTCAACTTTTTAGACACATATTACATTTTAATAACACGGTGGGATAGCAGTAAGTTTACGGACGCTAAAATCCAGGGTTTGATTTCCTGCGATGGACACAGCAGACTGCCCAATGTAGCTTTGCTCTGAAACCAAACAAATAATATGCAATGCAGGAATTACAGGCAATAATGTGACAAAAAATATACAAATAGTATTAGCCACTGATTCTTCTAACAATATAATTCAACTTGGTGATGTTGTACGAGTTTAAGACAATTTTGTCTTTATTCATTCCCAGGTGTAGAATGAGGTACCCAGCTAACATACATATACAGACATTTACTTGTAGTGTGATATCCATAATGAGTGTGACTTTATTTTTCACAAGCACGTGATAATATAAGTATCTCACATATTTCTCATGGATATGACAAGGTGTGTTTATGAAACAGCACAGTCTTGTGAGTATGACACGTTACAATACAAGCAGACCTATAGTATGCTCACATGAAATGTAAACTGTAGAGCTACAGTTGAGTCTTTTATCACAAAAGAAGATGCAATTATATCAGAAATCTTGTAGTAAATGGCTTCTTATCTTAAAAACTTACTGGTTAATCAAGTTAATTTTGAAGATTACCATGTACTTTTAATGGCTGGAGACGGCTTGAATGGGTAATGAAGAAAAACTTTAATATAAGTTTAACATAACACCAAATGTACAACTTTTCGACAAGGTTTTGTCATCATCAGGTAAGTCTTGCAGCAGTATCCGGTCATGTGACCTCTTTGTTCCATACTGTACATATATATATCTCTGTCAGTGTAAACTACTTGTTCCCAGTGATGACAAGACCTTGTCTAAACATTGTACATTTGCTGTTGTGTTACACTTATATTAAAGTTTTTCTTCATTACCCATTCAAGCCGTCTCCAGCCATTATTAGTCTCAAAGTGGGTTCCTCGTCATCGAATTTACCATGTACTTTGTTTTAATGAAAGTTTAAACATTTCACTCAGTCAAAACAGTTAGATATACATCTATATTTATCGGATAAATAAGATAATTACCAGGTACTGTGGATCAGAATAGTTGGGTCATGAAGATTCTGCAACTCTTGTTGAAACATTCAGTGAATCAGTTAGGCAGTTAAGTCAAAAATATTTATTGAGATTTTCATAGATGGACCAAAAGTCAATCTGAAATTTTTAGAATTATTGCAACAGTCGATCAAGAATAACGCTTAAAATATGTTACGTAATATTAAATATACAACGAAGGACTTGTTGATCTATCTACACCATCCCATCCACTATACTGATCTCTGAAATAAAAATATAGGTCTCAAATTCAGCCCTTATCACTCAAATATTTACCAAGCCTTCTCTTAATCGCCCTTAAATCTACCTTATCTGAAGACAACCAACAACTACTCTTACAAAGATAAAGATTTGCTGAAGATGATCCCACCATTTTAAAACATCTGTTTGTGTCCCATGGTCTTATCATTCTCACCATTAAGTACAAAAAAAGGAGATGGTGCATCCATACTGTCATTGTCCTTAACAATCTTAAATACCTAAATGAGGTCAAAAATCTTAACCTATCCAGAATAACAACCTTTCCACCTCGGGTATCATCCTAGGAGCCTTCCTCTGAACGTTTACATTCTCAGAATGAAACCTATATTATACTTGAAACCTCCAAGAGAAACTTCCTTTTCATTATATTTTTACAATCTAGCCATTCATATGAAAAAAACAGTATTGCATTTGGTAAATGGTCATCTTGTAGGTATTTCTTAACTCTGCAAAAATTGATGAATGACTGACATTTCAGTACAGTCTCATTATTTTTTCACATAGTGAAGTGAAGTATTGTTCTACATGTAACGATATGCGTATATGCTATTAATACTATTTTTGTTACCATAAGTTCCAAGAATATATTCATTATTTAGCTTCCCTTCTATCTAATTTTGAGAAATATTTTAGACGACATTATTTAGTGAATAAAACAAAAAAGGTTTTTTTGAAGAACTTTAAATAGTTGTATTTTCTTTTTGTCGGCAGTAAGTCTGTAATCTTTATTGAATGTCCAGTAACTGGCTGCCACTTCAAGCCTACTGTCACAAAACTCTGTGATAATTTGAACATTTTGTTTTACATATTTATGTTGCAAGATGATTATGTAAAGTCAATCAGATAATTTAAGCTATACATGTATTTCAAGAGATACATTGTAAAATAATTGGTAATTTGGTTTAGTATGTTTCTCTTTTATTTTCTTCTCATTAACATGAAATTTCTGCATTTTTTATGTCTTAAGCTTATGCATTTTAAATTACAATTATAGATTATACACTTGAAAGGACAAAATGTTTAGTTTGCTTTAATATTTGTGAACAAAAAATTCAGTTGCATGTAAACAAACTTTTCTCTTAGAAATATTTCACCATTTGCAATATGATTTATAATAGAACATCTGCTGTTATTATTCTCATCAGTGTGCATGGTTCTTTAACCTGTTATTTATAAATGATTATTAGGAGTGTGTGTATCTCATCATAATAGTAGATGCGATATGTATCTAGATATTGATACCATAATATGATACCTAGATACAGAAGTTTTCCCAACAGTTTGTTACAAAGTTTGACAGTCTTGTCTGTAATTTATTATCTATATTACTAACATTGCCTTATTTAAGTACTTCACACTTTAAAGTGCTTTTTCAAAATCTCAGCTTTGATCAACTAAATGGCAGTTGGCAAGAGAAGTGAAATTTAAAAAAAGTTAATGTCTGTCTAACTATTTTGTTATTGTTAATTTGTTATGTTACTTTACATGTAATGTTTTGATAAAAGAAATGAAGACAACATGTAGTACTCAATACTCATCTTCATTTATTGAATCATTAATTTTAGCAAAAATACTTTATTAGAAATTCTGATTTTATCCATACAACAGACTTATAATGTTTACTGAAAGCTTGCCAAATTTCGTGAAGATAAATAAATCGTATTGGACGATATATCGATACAATCGTATCACTGCTTCACGATACGATACTGATTATGGAAAGTAACCATGTATCCTCTAATTAACATCCTCAACATTTAGGTTTTCTACTGAAAGTGAAATTATGTCAAAGAATAAAGTATTATGTACTATTTTATATTATGTATTTTATATATATATATATATATACACACACACATACAGTGTCTTTACTTTTTTAAAAAAAAAGTATAAGGTTGCCCCAGGGTAGGCATCCTATATAGGGTGACAAACCTGTACCACTTTGGTTACCTCTAAAAAATTCTTGACAGGATGATAAATAAAATTGTCATTATGCGGAATTTTTAAATATGTATTTATCCTCAACACTAAATAACCTATATATTTTTATTTAAGCTCGAGAGTGGACAAGACTGTATGCTCAAGGCACCTAAGGACTTGATCTCAAGTTAGGAATACTAAAATACAATTGGATACAAGTGTAGATGAAGCCATGCACAACATTCACCTTATATTTAACTCTTGATTTTTAATATCAGCAGCTCCTCTTTAGTTGCTTAGTGTTTTTGAAGGTTAATACAGTATGTATGTGTGTCTCAAACACAGAATAGTCATCACAGTATCAAAATTCCTGGTATTTTTTTCTATTCTTGTTAACTGACTTGGGGTTTCTAAGAAAGCAAGGAATTACATATGAATGTTAATTGTAAACTGGTGCAACTCTTGCTGTTTTGTTAATAATTCTTGTATGGGATATAATTTCACTCTTAATATTAAACAAAATAGAACTACTTAAATCTACCAAATATTCATTAAAAAAATAATAGGCTCAAACTTTTCTTGTTGTTCATTTATAAAACAAAAGCATGTAAATTTGTTATTAGCTCATCATCATCACAGACGTTTTTTTTTTTTCAAATCATATTTGTATCCTGTATATTGTAGGATTTCACTGATTAAATTTTTAATGTCTAACTGTACTTTCTTTTTGTTATTATTGCTTCAACTATATTCCATCCTATAATGGTCAAAATATTGTTAATTATAACATATTGCTAAAAGACTCATTGATACATTTGTAAGTAATTATTATCTTGGCATTTCTAGTTTTTTTAAAAGAAAAAAAAGCATTGCATTTTGTCAGTATGAGTGTAAAAAAAGTACTTCCTATATGACTGCAATAAATTTGTTGTATGTAGTAGTCATCATGCAGTTATTTTAAAATGTTTTTGTTGTTAATTTATGTAGACAGTTTCACTTGTGAATGGCACTCTCAAATTACATTAGGAATGAAAATAAAATTTCCAGTAGAGCTAAAAACAAATGTTATATCACAGCTTGTCAGAGCTACTATCATAAGTCAAAATGTTTGTGAAATTTGGTTGGAATAATGAGTAATATTTATAATGTTAATAAGTTTCTAGTTAAGGTGAAGGCCTGTAAATACTTGATTGTTTAATAGCCAATACATATTACACGACTATGTTCTGAAGTTCGGTATGTGTGTATTTTTCTATGCTAGCAATTGTACAGTTTATAATATGGACTTTGTCAGAGTGATGTCTTGACCTCAAGCACTTGTGATTATTAGTATAACTTTTTCTGAATACTTCTTTAATAGCAATGTATTAACTAGTCTCATTTTATTTCCCTATGTATATTAAAACTAATGTGCATTTTTCTGTAAATATTTTGAAACAGCCACATTGACAATTTCATTTATTTTATGAGTGGAATATTAGTTATAGCATTTACTTCATTCAGGATATTAATTATTAACTTGTTGGAAAATTGGAACAACATCAGTTAGATGCAGCTAAAAGAGTTATTTCCTTACAAGTTAGTCAACGTTATGTTTGTAGCTATTGTATAGTAGAATTGTTTTTTTATATTATAAATAAACAAATTCAGCTCATCCATGACAAGTATGTTGGCATTAAAGGTAGCCATACAAATGTTGGAAGTTCTTGGAACAATCACATATGACTTTTTTTCTTTATTTAAACATAGTAGTAAAGTAAGGAGGCTTGACTTTTTTACTTTTTTTTTTTTTTTTTTTTGTGGGGATGGGGGGGATAATGAGCAGGATATACACAGACATGAAGGATATGACCAAAGGATTGTAGGTTGTTTATTTTAATGTCCATAATTTATTAACAAAATTTTACAGAATAATGTTTCATTATTGTTGAATTCACCATTATATAAATTCAGTTTGTATTGTTTGAATAGTTCTCTGAAATATATTTTTATATTCACTGTTAAAATATGGTCACTAGTAATACATTGATGTAGCAAATTGTACATAAGGTATGATATAAAACATATATATACAAAATAAGTATTAAAACCTGTGTAACTGAGGAAAAAGAAAGTTTCTTCACTACAGCATTTTACTTAACTGTATTTTACTTCAAAATTAACACAGAAACTTTAAATTGAGGTACACTTTGATATCCAAAACTTTAGCACTACATATCAAAGTTTATTGTTGAAATGAATTGTAATTTATTTTTTACACTCAATTTTCTGGCATACAAATGAAAAGACACTATTAAAAGGGATGGTAATAACAAATGGGATTCATTTAACATGAAAAGTTTGTAGAAATCTGTATGGTTTACTTTATTCTATTTGATTGTTTAACAAAGGTTTCAAAGCTTTCACTCTTTGCCCATCTCAGGCATAATAAGTTTATCACAGTTTGAGATCCAGTGGTGTTGTTAGCTGATTGTTCAACTTTGGTTTTAAGTTTCATATTAGAAGTGCTTCCTTTTTCCTTAATCCCCATTCATCTGTTGCAGAGTATTATTTTGAAGTGTCCATTGTTAGGCTTTTCACTATAGTCTTTATTTAGATGGTTGTACATACCAGAGTTGTTGGAAGGGTTCTTTTATGCATGCTCCTTGACTCTGGTAGCTAGGGTTTGTGTCATTGACCCGACATAGTCGTGCCTGCAGCATGGATATGTGTATTGATACACCACCAGCAATCTTTTTGAAGGAGGAATTTTGTCTATGAAGAGGAAAAAATTACAGAATTATTTGTTTGGGTTGAATATCACTCTTAGGCTGACTTGGGGATAAGTTGATTGTGGAATGTTCTTGATTTCTCTTTTTAGTTTGATGCCATGAGAACCAGTGAAGGTTAACACCAAGGTGATAGGACACTTGGGATTGTTGAAGTCTGGAATTTTAGGGTTGTAAACTTTATTAATATATGGAAAAATACTTTTGCTGATGAATGCTAGAGGTAAGGCAAGTATTTTTTGATATTCATTACTTCATCATGAACATTACAGTAAGAGCTGGTAAGCTTATACATTCTATGAATTAGAATGTTTATTAAATTAATTTTGTAACAATCACTTATGAATGTGCTGAAATGACAGTACAGACCAGAAAATGTGGTATTATGTAGTTTCGAACCTGTTGTTCAGGTCGACGATCTCTAGACCTAAAAGGGGCAATTTAGATTCTTTTTGATCTTCAACTGTAAACTTGATATTCCTGTGTTTAGAATCTTGAAACATTTTGACGTGGCTCTGTTCTCTGGATACAATAAAAGTGTCAGCAATGTATCTCTTATAAACTAAAGGTTTAAATTCAGATGGACAGTACTGTAACCAGTTAGTTTTGTGATAAGATAAAAAATATATTAACTAATATGGGAGCAAGTGGTGAGCCCATGGCCACACCATCAACTTGATCATATGTCTTATTATTTAACACAAAGTAAGATTCTTTGATTGTAATTGCAAGTAGTTTAGTGAATTAATTTTTAGTTAAGTCATTAATTTTAGTGTCATCAGGAAATAATAAATCACTAGTTAATTTGATTACTTCATCAAGTGGGATGTTAGTATTTAAAGACTCAGTATCGAAATTGGTGGTGTATACAGAGCAATTAAAGGAATCTTTGACGGTAAAGTTATTCTTGGTAAATGGAAGTAACATGACACCCCAAGCTTTAACCATCCAAAAAAGTTAGTTGGGTAAAAGCATTACCCACATAAACCAGTGAAGAAAGTTGTTGAAGTAACAAAACTATTATTAGCATGATATATCTAATGGAGAAAGCTTCTGATGTAACAGCTTAGTATCCTTTGCAATGAGCACATTAAATGAAAAGAACTGTTTAAGTTGGGAAACTCTTAGTATTTGAATACTTAGTAAACATGACAGTCAAACATGTATAATAAAGGCAGTTAGTTAACTGTAATATTTTTAATTTTGAAAATATAATTCATAAATAAGTATAATTAGATAGTAATTTCACTATTGCTTCTATCAATTTCAGCCTTTTTGTCAAAAAACTGGTAAGTTAACTTCATTTTCATGGCAAACTTTGCAAAATGAGCGATATTAGTAATATATAGTTTTCGTAATGTATTCCTTCCAAGTAATGCAATCTTCCTTGTCTGATTAAGAATTAAGATGCAACATTTGTATTTCTAACATTCTTATTTTAACATTAGGTAAACACCTTAATACTAGGAATAGTGCTATTTTAATGACATGTTGTACACTTTCCAAATGCATACCTTGGGTAATTTAGATGTTTATGAAAGAAAGATATGAGTGGTAAGTTATTTTTCTTGCTGTTATTTTGTTTGACAATGTGTGGTTATATTAAATATTATGACCTCAACCTTTTGTTTTTATTATGACATGGCTCAGCTTTTAAACATTAGTGTTGTTGCTTTAAAATAAAATCCATATTGCAGAATTTAACATTTTGACAATGTTTTCCACTTGGTGACATTTTTATTGGTATGTACTTAAGTAACTCGTTGTTTGTACAGTATGTATCGTATTCATAACTTGTCCCATAAAACTGTTTTCTGTTATTGAGATTTTCCTGTATCTTGTAGAATTCTAATATTATTTATTCTGTAAGCTAAAATTACAGTAGTTATCACTTAATGAATATAATTATTTATATGCAACAGTATTTGAATTATTTAATAAACCTTTCAATACACATTCAAAGTAATTGTATGTAAGGAAACTACATAGCAGGGATTAATTTTTATACTTTCCATTAATATATATATATTTGTTATTTTAAGTTTGTAATTCTTAATAAAACATACTTAACATTTCCCACTCAAATTTACTTAACCCCAGAAAAGATATAAAGTATCTTCGTTAAAGTTATTTAGAAGTGTCATTGATTTAGAAAACTATACTATAAACAAAACTAACATAGGCAAGGGTTTAGCATTTGTGTGTTTCCCAAATAATGTTCTTAAAAGTATTTTATTCCATATACAAATGGGATATTGTGGATGTGATAATACTTATTCATTTTTTGTCCTCGAGAGAGTCGGTGGTAAATTTAAGGACTTGCAATGCTGAAATCTAGGGTTTGATTCCCTCATCCCCACCCAGTGGTAGAGTGCAGATAGCTTATTGTGCAACTTTGCACTAAGAAACCAACAACCACTAGTTACTATTTTCTTGGTCTAACATTGCTATAATCACTGTCATGGCTTTTTTACATTACAATTGGTACAAAAAGTTTTACTCGCGTGCAATTATCTTGTAGTTGTAATCAGAATTACATAAAATTTTCCAAATGAAATTATGTTTCTATATAAATAGATTAATAAAATATATAATCGTACCTTTCCATTTTTCTCAGTAAATTATTCAGAAAATGAGCACTGCCTTGGAAGCAGAATAACCTTTGTTTAATGACAACACCAAGAGAAACAGCATCAAAATTCTTTAATCTTAGAATATCATTTATGTTTAAATAAGGTATAAAAAAAAACAATACAGTAGTCTTGATCATTGTTTTCTCACCTTGATGGCCAAATATTTGAATACATATGAAAGAACCGTGCAAGATGTATAAAGTTACTGTGTTTCTTGTTTCTCCTTACCAGTTTTCAGCAGGATTGGCTTTGTTTATTTTGAATTGGTTTCAGTAAATTAAAACTATAGATTTGTTTTACAGTGTTTCTCTTTACTGTCCACTTTTATATAGCAGTTTTGAAAGTTTCAGACGTGTTTTCAGGTCACGAAGAGTTTAGATCAAAAATATTACTTTTAAGAAATTTCAAGTAAGTAACAGAACTTGTGCCATTAGTGAAGACATATTTATGTTTTAACTCAACCCTCTAAGCTTTATAGTAGGAACTAATTTCTCTTTTAATAAAGGTAACTTAGATAATTAAGGTTAATACATACTCCTTAAAGCTACTTGAGGTTAGGGTCAGTTGTAGGCTTGTGGTGTGATTGTTATTCAAGTCAGAGATAAAACTTGTCAGTGTTTAGTTAATGTTTTCTGTATCTTGTAAATAAACATGTTTATCAGAAACTAACTGATCAATTTGAATAACTGAAGAACACTACATATGACATTTCTTTCAGAATTACACAATACAATTTAATTTGAATAAAGCCTACTAGATAAATCATGGACTTAATACAACTAAGGACAAAAGGTAAACCTGAAATAGACCTCATGAAGATGAGGAAACTTTGAGCAGATCAAGTTCTGACCAATAGCTGTATTATTGGAGCTATATTCAAATTCATCTAGGGCTTTTCGAAAGTGCTACATCACTCAATTCAGGAAACTCATCATTACCCCAAAAAAGGAAATCAAGGTTCCAGCAACTGTATCTCTGATTTGTCTAGAATGCTAAACATTGTTAGAAAGTAACCAAACAATTATCTGATGTACTGACCAGTAACAGGGAAATATGCACCTACACTAGTCCTGCTTAAAGACTTGATTTTATATAGTAGTTCATAGCTGGGTACGTTCTGTTCACATCAAACATTTAACTAAGTACAGGCAACCCGTAAGAATATTTAGAAGTTACATGAATATGCCTGAACGAAAATATATTAGTTTTCTAAGTTATAAATGAGATATAGCCATAAAATGTGCATACTATAGCTCCACTTTCCCTTACCTTAAGAGCATTCATGGTTCCGTTTTAGCTTTATAATTGTAAACAGTTTTAATGAAGGCCCATTCTTGAAGTAAGAGACAACATGACCATATTCACTGAATGATAACATCTATATTTTTAGTTTTAAAAATAACATAAGCTCTGAAGTAAAAACATAAGTACATATATTAAAAACTGTAATGAAGAGATATATATGTTAGATACAAGTATATATATAACAGACAATTCATAAATCGTACCCTTTAACTTAAGATAAATACATACAAGAATATACATAAAACCTTTTAAGAAAGATAGGAGACGAAAAAGATAGCTGTGTATGTTTTAATACAGTCTGTAACATGGTATGTATAATAGTTTTCCACTGTTTGATTTAGATATTATTTAAATTTTAAATATCTAATTTTTGTAAGTTTCTTATAATTACACATATCAAGCAAAAACCTTTCGATTTTTTTAAATTCTAAATGCTTTCAACCTTAAGCAAATATTTGCTTTTTAACTTTTATATACATTTACATAAACTTTCAACTGTAAAGTTTACACTTTGAGATTTCATATACTATTACACTTTAAGTATAGATCTTTTACATCTTCTAACTTTACATACTTCTCCAAAGAAACCTAACTCGTAGTTTACTTTACACATTAAGCTTAGTTTAATTTTCTTTTTAAGCACAAAGGTACCATATGTAATACTGTGCCCACCACACATGGTTTGAACCCCAAGTTTTAGTGTTATAAGCTTTTAAGTTTACCACTGAGCCAGCAGGAGGCACAGTTTAAGCATCTAATGTTTAAATCGGCAATTTTTATATATATTTTACATGTAAACCATAATCTTTGAGAACACATACATATATATATATATAGTGTTACACTTAAAGCACACAAAATGTAGATATTTAAACTTTAATAGTGTATTAAAGTGCATTAAAGTGTATTTGTTATTAACAAGTTCATAAAATCACAACACATTAAGGTTGTGATTAGCAAGTTCATAAAATCACAACACATTAAAGGTTGTGATTAGCAAGTTCATAAAATCACAACACATTTAAGGTTGTGATTAACAAGTTCCTATGGTTTAACCAACTCATTTAAGGTTAAACCATTCATACATATATAAGTGAGAAAATTTTATCATTAATTTTGGTTTTAACAGCTTAAATTCTTAATGTTTTCTTCCAAGTTTTTGCATTTGAAATCCTTGACATAGTTTCTATCTTTGAAAAACATCTTAGATTTTTACACAACTTTATGACATCACGATGTGTATTTTATACCATGATTCCCCAGTACTAAAACTAGTCTTAAATCTAACTTAACCGTCCAGTTCAATTTGCCTGTACACAAAAGATAGATCCCTTACACTTGAATCAAAGGGTACCTTCCAGTTTATCCAGATATTTGTCCATTTACAGTAATGCTTCAATGTTAACACATTTATCTAGAGCTGTAAGTTCCTTCTTTTTTGTGATAACTTAAGATGACTAAGCATTCACTGGATTTTAGCACTGGTTATTTAACGAAGCCTACATGGCAGTTGCTTTATTAAACATACATCATCCAGGTCTATGTAATGATATGTTATTTTTGCCCCACCAGATAGTCATCTGGTACCACCAAAATACCTGAAAAATTAAGAAGCAGTTCATGGAGTTTCTGTTTCTATGTGAAGGTCAGATTGGTAACAAAATCCTCAATAGGCAGCTAACCATCTATCCCATTGCAATTGTTGAAATTCTAACTCCATCAGCCTTAAAGTAGTTGCATTACACAGAATAAATAGCATGATGATTATTTCATACTATCCTTTGCAAGTGCTGAAACCAGCCATGAATTTACCTTAATTGTTCTTATGTTCATAATCCTCTGTTATCTCCACTATCAGTGTTTAAGATCAAACATCTTGGCTATTTAATCTGCACCCTTTCAGTGGCAAAGGATATGAAAGAATCAAGTGTCAGAAGCAGACACATTATATCAACTACTATGGTTCCCACCCCTCTTATTCTCCATCATGTCATAAATGGATTGAAGAGGAGAAGGTACAGAGGATTAAGACTCAATTGCATCATGTACTGTGAAGACGAATATGGTAATGCCTCTTTCAAACCAGAATCATACTACTGCAATTATTTCCACTGCTACAGTAAGAAATACACTGTTCTTCCTGTATAGTCTATCTTCAACCATTGCACATTATGTTGCCCGCTGCAAATAAACAGGTGGATATATTGACTTCTACCCCCATTATTACTTCATCTAGTTTCTCTATAAGTTGGAGAGTCAGTCTCTGTGTTCTGGAACCTCTGCTACCTGATGGGAATCTACCCTTTGGATCCTGAGAAAGTCCATCCATTTTCTATTAAAAAAAAAAGAAAACTACCCAACTACATCTTAACAACTTAGAGAAGAAAACCTACCTGGTATGTTGGGTGTACTGGCCCAGATCGTTTTTAACTGCTTAATTTGCTTCATTTCCATGTAATCATTGTAATCAAATGCTGTTGGTAAATTGTCTTAAATACAGTTTTGATTTCATGAACATTTATCAGTCAATGATATCAAATGTTCTACAGAGGTTGAGTACATATTGAAACAATTTTGGAACCTCATCATGTCATCACATCCCACATTGCCACATCTGGTCATGCTCTATTTGACAACATTGAAGCCTTTAATAACTATGTTGATGATCAACTAACACAGAAAATTGTTTCCTCGATGTAGTCTTACATTTTCAGATACCAATGATTGCACATAATAAATTTGTTTTAGATGCAGAAAAATTAAAGCATGCAAGTGAGAACTATGGAAAAGAAACAGGGAATTAAATCAGCAAACAGAAAAACCACATGATGATGCTAGTAGAACGATTAATATGCCTGGATAGGTCAACTATGAAACAACAAATTTGCTCTCTAAAAGGCTTAGACAACTTGAAATCAAACACCACTACTGGATCAAAGTAAGTAATGAGACATTGAACTGTATCCTGTATAATAATTTGTTTCTTTAAACATGGTTTACATTTGTTTTAAATTGTTAACAGAGAAACAAGAAATAGAAGATAACAAAACAAAAAATTATTTGAAACAGAGTGACTATTTCATTTGTTACTACCTTATGTCTTGTAGCTATGGAAACTCTCTCTAATTTACAACTGCCATAAGACTTCACTGAAAAATATGGATCAGGATAACTTATGTTGCCAGAGAAAGTCATTATATCGACTGTTGACATCCTTTGTTCAAGCTTTAAAATCTACTCAATATATGACAATTTTTCAGTATCATTATCCAGTTGCTGACTGATTATGAAGTGGCAGCCAATATACATTCATTCAAGTTTAAGAATAGTGGCATTTCATGTTTAGGCTTGCCACATTGACCTCAGTCTTTACAATTTTTTGAAGGTTGAATAAAACACCCAGTATTGTTTACTCAGATTGGCAAGTGAAAAGCACTGATCCAGGAGGCAATGACAGTTCTACTGAAAGTTCTACTTAAAATTTCTACACATATACTGCGAAATAAAAGCATTTGGAGTGACTGACTGAGAGTAATGTGTGGTACTTAGTGACCCCTAGATGGTAGTTACTGATTTCAATTCTACCTGTTAGAAGATCTAACTCACCTGGTCTCAGTCCAGGAAAACAGGTAATACTACAATGAATTTGAGAGAACCTCTATAAATCTTTCTTTGGCTCTGTTCAGTCTTTTTACTGACACACAATTACTTTTGGAAGGACTTCCTTTTTTGCAGCAAGACATCAGATTTGACAATCCCTTTGGAAAAGTGTGATACTGTGCAGGCTTGCCTCACTTGGTCTCATCTAGATATCTTGTCGTCAAGAGACAATTTTTAGAGTACCAACCACAACTACTTCTCAACCAGATAGGGAAATCCATTCTGTTAACAGACATAGTGGTTTGTTAGTCTTGTTTACAGAGGTACATGCCACCAGCAATTTGACACCACTGAAAAACACTGGGATGCAGGTGAGAATTCTTGGTTCATGAGCTGATGTGGGGGACAGTATATTCATTGTTATACCTTTAATTTTCCTGCTTATGGCAGCTCAGTTCCTTCTGCAAAATATTTATAAAAGAAAATAAATATTATTCATAATTTGCTAACAAAATAAAATATTAGTAACATAAATTTTGTAGTAATTCTTGAGAAATTTACCAGTAATTGAATAAGTCAAACTGATTTCAACCAGCAATAAAAGCACTTTGTATGTATGGATAAAATCAATAAAGGAATACTTAATTTATTAACAATGCTCATCAGAATATTATACTGTTACGACAGCGGAAGTCACGTGACGCTAGTAACACGTCATGATATTCTAGAAGGATCATGTCTGTTCGTGGCAACTCTGGTATTTTCTACGCGCCCTCTATTCTAGTATATAAGCGTGCCATGGATCGGAACGAGAATAATTGCAGATTGGAGAGAGAGAGATACAGATAATCGAGTCAACTCGTAAGTAAAGTGCGTGAATCGTTGTGAATTATAGCGTGTGTTTAAGTTTAAATGACTGTGGAAATTCTGTGTATTGCAAAGTTGTATTGAGAAAGAATAAATTAGTTTTATTTAAGAAAGGAATTATATCGGAATTTTACGGGAAATTAACAAACGAACAGAGACGTAACAATACAATAAATAAGTTTGCATGCAGTTTAAAAAAATTCAAGGCCTTGTAATATTTATACTTTCATATAATCTACATAAAACAATTTAATATCCATTCAAATAAATTCAACCTGAAAACTAAATTATAACTAGACTAAAAAGCGAAGAACCAGAGGTAATTTTAAAACGCATAAGGAAAAAAGGCACTACAGTAATTTGGGTTTGTGTTAAAGTTTATCCGCAGAGTAACGTGAGGCCCGTCTCTGCATAGCCATTACTAATTTTGAATTAATAGACTAAATGGAAGGAGCTATCAACTGTTGGGCTACTTTTGTCTGAGTGAATAATGTGATTTGAACATCAGTTTTATAATGGCTTCAACGGGATAAGTATACTACTGTGGCAACAGAATACAAACCATGAATCATCAAGTTCTTAGGCTACATAGTAGCCACTAGGCCTAGTTCAGCCAACTTTAGTTTGTTTGAAGTTAAGCACAAAGCTGCACAATGGGCTATCTGCGCTCTGCCCACCACGGGTATCGAAACCCGGTTTCTAGCGTTGTAAGTCCGCTGTGCCACTGGGGGCGCCAACTTTAGTAATAAAACAATTTTAAAGACAAATCCCTTAGATCCTGTTCAGACTTTATCAGAAATTTAATAAATTGTCAGCGTCAGATTGTTAATTACCTCTAATTAAAGCTCCATCAATGGAACAATGATACATCAACTGGGACACTTTGAAGACGCACCTTTATTTTATTTCAGAAAAACAACAGAAAGTCACTTATGGTATTGTGAAAACATTTACACAATGAAACATGATACACGTTAATACAGGCCAGGTGGTTAGGGCGCTCAACTTGTAATCTGCAGGTTGCGGGTAAAAGTAGCCCAAGACTTGGCAGTGGGTGGTGATGACTAGTTGCCTTCCCTCTAGTCTTACACTGCTAAATTAGGGGCGGCTAGCGCAGATAGACCTCGTGTAGCTTTGGGCAAAATTCAAAACAAACAAACCTTTCTGTGAAAAATCTATGAATTTCAAGTTCATGATAAATTTTTAAGAGCTATCTCCGGGTATATGGTTTTGATGGAATGTAAACTGTTTTTGTCATTCGTTTCATCAATACGGCGCAATGACGGGCTGCAATAAAGTTACTTAGCAACCATTGTGAATATTTCTAAAAACTAATTTGACATAAGAGTCGTATTCTTAGATCTATTAAGTCTCTTTTCTCCAATTTACTTAACTTATTCAGGAATAGTAATTTCACATCAACTTCCAGGTAACCCTTTCTTTCAGAAAAACGGGCGAAAAGGCCCATCTCATTGACATCAAAGATGCACGTTTAGCCTGATGTTGATGTTACTTTTCATTCTCGCTTTTTAGAAAATGAAATATTTATTTGCCTTAATAATACAAATTTAAAGCACCTACTGTCCCTCTTGTGAAAGTTCTGTTAATTTTCAGTCTATAATTAATTTTTATCATGTACCTCCAGTTACCACTATTCGGTGGTAAAAGAGTAGCCCAAGAGTTGGCGGTGGGTGGTGATGACTAGCTGCCTTCCCTCTAGTCTTACACTGCTAAATTAGGGACGGCTAGCGCAGATAGCCCTCGTGTAGCTTTGCGCGAAATTCAAAACAAACAAACCTCCAGTTACGTGGTCTTGATGAAATGCAAACGGTTTTCGTTTTAAGCCAATTGGTTTCATTAACACCGCTCAAGGACTGACTGCGATAAGAATAATTAACGACCGTCGTGAACATTTCTAAAAACTATTTTGACATAAGAATGGTATTTTTAGATGTATTGAATAGGTTACACACGGGGCAATGACGGGCTACAATAAAGATTGTTTTGAGACCGTTGTGTACGAGTCTAAAAACAAAGTTTATATTAGAATACTATTTTTAGATCTTTAGTCCTTTTTCTTAAATTTTGGTGAATTCTCTTACAGCGATAACGTTTTTACATCAACCTCCGAATAGCTAGAAACACGGTTTCGATACACGTGGTGGGCAGAGCTATCTATTGTGTAGCTTTGTGCTTAACTACAAACAAATAAACCTCCGAAAAACCCTTTCCTGCATGAAAATGGACGAAACTGCATCACATATGGACAAAATCATGCACGTTTATCTCAACAATAATCTTTCTCTTAATATTCGCATTTTCGAAAAATATATTCTGCACTACATTACTCTTCAAGAGTATCGATTTTCCATGCTGAGATAAATCTATGAATTTAAAATCCATAGGCCTACTATTTTTAACGATCTCTTGTTTTTATTGAATGCAAAATGTGTTTGTGTCTGACCAGCCAGTTGGTTAATTGAAAACAAGAAATTGACGTGGTTGAAAAGAGTATGCATTTTGAAAAAAGTCTTCAACATTAATGCTTGGAGACGGCTTGAATGGGTAATGAAGAAACTCTTTAATATAAGTTTAACATAACAGCAAATGTACAACGTTTTGACAAGGTTTTGTCATCATCATGTACGTTTTCTTCATTACCCATTCAAGCCGTCTCCAACCATTATTAAACTCTAACTCAATAATAAATCATGCTATTGTTGCGTCAGCGAGGTCACGTGACTAATATCACGCCACTTCTTTCTCGAACCTT